>NW_021632874.1:0-34808 GCF_004799145.2 Neltuma alba
TATAAGAGATTCCCACTAGAAAATAGTTCAAATACAATAAATAAATAGAGTATTTAGAAAAAATTAACACATTTGTTATAAATAATCAATTTAAACTAATTTTTTTAATATTTTCAAAGCTTTTATATTAATAATTAGATATTGAGTGTGTACAATAGAATAAATAGAAAGCAGCATTCTCTCTGCTCTAGAGGACAAGTCATTTTTATGAATTTTTTAGTCAGTAATATAAATCACTTAGCAAATAATTAATATTTATTTGTTAATTTTGTTCTCGTAATTAATGCTTAAAATTTAAATATAATTTTTTTTATTTTTCTTTATTTCCTTTTCCTTTACAATCTCATTTAATCTAGATGAGATTAGGGGAAAAAATAATTTGAGATGAATTTAATAAGTTAACTATTATTCTTAGGAAATAAAAATCACTAACATGAGATTTTCTCGTTTATGAATGTGTTGGCTATCAATAAATAATTGAGTGAGTTTCTAGGACGAGTACAAGTTGAATACTTATATTTATTTGACTTAGTCGCCCTTTTGTCTCCTCAGATAAATGGTGTAATTTACTTAAGATGTAATTTCGTACATCAGCATGAAATTTATTTGAAGTGAAGTATATTATTCATAACTAATCCATAAATTTTGTACTTTTTTATTTTTATTATTTCTTAATTCAGTCATATATATAGATTTTTTCTCATTAATTTTAAAAGAGTTATAATTATAATTGTCTAGTAATTTCACCATTCTTTTTTAAACCACAATTATCACAATATCTTCCATTTTCAAATAATATATTATTATCCTGAAAAATTTAAAATCGTGATAAGATATCATTTTAATAACATTTCAATGAACAGTATATTTTTTCCCCTTAATTTGGTTACTCGTTTTATTTGAAAGAAAATTAAACCTATATGTCTCAATTTTTATTGTCCTTTTTCTTTTTAAAATTCGGCAATCAATTAATTTTAATTATGCTCTTAATATTTATCCTGTTGCAAGATCTCCTGTCTATACTCAAACTTATCTGTAAGTAAACCTTTTTTCAGAAATGAAAAAAATCTGAATCTGTGAGTACTAACTTTTAACCCGACGTTGCATGTGATCAAATAGTACACGCCAATTTTAATTTTATCTATATTTAATAAATGTCATCTTCGATTATATGCCAAAAAAAGTCATTTTCGACTGAAAAGAAAAAAATCATTTATGTAGAAAATGAAATATATGACGAGAGCAATAAAGAACAATCATAAATCCTTTTAATGTTTGCTGGACCTATAAACCAATGATGTCAAATGCCCTCTCTGTTTTTTTTTTTTTTTAATGTCCTCCGTTCAAAAGAAAATTGTACGTTTGAACTCAATTTGAGAGCATAATATTAAAATAAACCAAACAAGAGCAACAACATTGTTATTGATAATTATTTTGCGGTTTTATCTTAGAAAATCATGTCGGTTTTTGAACTTGTGCAAGTTACAAACTCAGTCAAAATCATCACTTCACCCATCAATTTTGCAGATTTTGCAGTTTTAATTTACAACGTCTTTTTAACTGGCTCTCTAAACATACTAATTTTTTGAATTTAATTATGATAATAACTTTCTATATGAATTTCATTTGAATATGATAAACTATGACGTTTGATGGATTTAATTTCAGTTATTTTAATTTAAAATATATTTAAATAAAATTTTTCTTTTTTATGTCAATTATTTAATTATATGCTTGTAATAGTTATTTATTGAGAAAAGTAAACTCTTACAAGTTTAGGATTTGAATTTATATCCTTGCAAAAAACGAAAAAAAAAAAAGGCGCGGACTAATGCGGTTTTGACTGCTACAGATTAATTTTTAGTAATACTCGTTACTTTTAATGTATTTCACCGAAACTAAAATTTTTTATATATATAACTTAGAGTATTTTTAAGTTAATTTGGGTTTAAAACTAATCTTTATCGGATCAGGAATGTTAAGATTAAAACTTTTCTAATAAGTGTACTTTTTAAAATTTAAACTTGCATTCTTTTCCTCACGAGAATGAAATTTAAAGTTGTATTCTTTTCTTAAACTATTTACATTCTCAACCAACAATTGTGCCCATTAACTTTGTTTTAAAAGTTTAACAACATAACCTTTTAACTTTGTATCTATTTAAAATACACTATACTCTATGAAAATAAAGCCTAGAAAGTAATAAATAAAAGATAAAATTATACAGTTATATAAAAAAAAATTAATAATATGATTTATAAATAAGATAAAATATTTTTTTTATCTCTCTGTTATAAGTAAGAGCAAGAAAGTATATTAATAACAAAGAGATAAACAGAAGGTTTACAACCGACAAAGCAAGCACACCAACCCCGGAAATGACCTAACATTGACATTATTGATTAGGGATTTAGAATCCTTTAATATTATAAAATCACCGTAAGAGTTAAAGAGAAAAAGTAGGTTTAATATTTTAATCAAACATTGTTTTTTGGTTCAAACAACCGTATAATCCCCGCAATTGGAGAGAGATAGGTACAATGGTATATCAGTGTTTGGACCCCACTAATTAAGTAGGACCCACCATCATGTCTATCTCCTTTTTGACTTGGGAAAAATTAAACATGTAAGTTAAAATAATTTCACCTTCTTTTTAATTAAGATTTTGCAATTTTATTTTATTTAATTTGGGCCTTTTAATTTTTCAATTATAGGCACTCGTATTAATTATGCCACATGTTACAAATAAAATCAAAATCACTCAGCTTATAAGTTACATTTATATGTACGAAAATGTTTATGAGCATAATAATTTTTATTTTTTATGATGATAATAAATAAATTTATTTCACATTTTTTTATTTTTTTTATTACCCTGATTAATAGATTATGAGTGTTAAAGCTAATTTCTATGTCCACGATTGAGAAAAGTTTGACAAAACTACAATATAATGACACAATAATTGAGAAAAAGAGCCAGAAAAAGATGATTAACAATCAAATAAAATTGTAAGGACAAGCAAATCAAATCTTATTATCTCTCTCTTCAAGTTCAGAGAATCTTACAATAAATTAAAAACCCTAATAATCATCCTTACACACCTTACTTAATTAATCAATAATACATCATATTATTATTTCCACCGGCAGCCATGATAGGTTGGTTCCAATTGTTGAAGAGGCCACAATCAGAGATCATCTCAGTCTCATCATCATTATTGAACACATAACTGCTTGATGAGTTTATATAACTTATGATCTCATTAAGAGATTCCAATCTGTTTGTTAACTCAGCCATTTGGGTCCTCAAGATTGCATTCTCTGCTTCCATGTTCATATGAAGTTGGCTGGTTAAGCTCAAGTTCTTCATAATCTCTTCATTCTCCTTCCTCAGCTCACCAACCTGCCTCACCAGATCGTCCAGATGCTGCTGTTTCTTCATCCTCGATCGCCGCGCCGACTCGCGGTTCGATATCATTCTCTTCCTCTTCTTCTGGTCCATCACATCTTCTTGATGATGATGATCAGATGAAGTTGCAGAAGAAGCACCACCACCAGGAGAAGAAGCCATTGATGATTATGATTATGTCCGTGCAATAACTAGGGTTTCGATGAACTTGAATGATGCAGATCTATAACAGAGAGAGACAGAAAGAGATACAATATATATATATATAAGTCCTACAAAAATCAATTACTGGGTTGATGGATTGCCTTCAGATGATGAAAGTAAAGGGAGGGAGAAATTAAGAAGATGGGGGATTTTGCAGAAGATTATCGTGAGAAAACGTAGAACCAGTAGAGGAAAACAACGGAGAAAAAGATTGAACCAAGTGGATCCTGCGAGAGAGAGAGGAGTTTATCATGAGGATTTCGCAGATTACTGCAGACATATTGACAAGCTTGAATCGATTGTCTCAAGCATCAATAACCGTAACTGCATAATCAAGATCAAGAAGAAGGATTATATTATTGAAGGTAATAAGGCCTGGAGAAGAAGAAGAAGAAGAAGATGGAAGAAGATGAAGAACCGAAGGAGTTTATAACAGGGAAGAGATTCTTAGAGAGAAGATAGAATTAGAAGAGACTATGGGCTGAGAAATAGGGTAAAGAGAAGGAAGAAGATAGAGATGGATTGACCAGAAATCTGAGAGATAGAGATGAGAAAGAAAGGAAAGAGGTTTTGATGGGAATGGAGGGTGGGATTTATAGAAAAAGAATCGCCCATTGGAATGGAAAAGTAATAATAATAATAATGAAGAATTAAATTTTTAAAGTTAAAGATAAATTCAATTAATTGATAAATTAATGAAAGAGGGGAAATGGAGGAAGGAACACGGAAAGAGCCCCACACCGGCGGACAGATCAATGACAGAGGCTGTTTCCTGTGCATGTGCACGCGCATGTTACTTTCATGTTAAAAAATTCACGAATGACAACTCATTGCCTTTGGATTCTTTCGCATTTGGAATGAGTTAATATTACTACTACTTTGTTAAAGCATACAAAAACATTAACTTTGTCTAAGTACATTGTACGACTTTTTTGACAAATAAATTACAACTCGTCCGTGGGAAATAAATAATTAAAGTATAAAGATTATAAGAATTAGTTAAGCTACTTATTAAAAAAATATGAGTTCTATTTTTTAAAAAAATATCTACTTAATTATTTGTTCCAAACTACCTCTTAATGAAACTTTTTTTAATATGCTCAATCAATGAGGATAGTCTAAAAATATATATAATTTAAAAGACAAAATAAATTAAAATATTATATTTAGGATTATAATAAATTTTCCAACTAGCTCATATCCCAAGGAGTGGAAAAAAACATTTTTAAGTGATTTAGTATATTAAGTGAAACTTTGTGATTTTTTTTTTTTGGTGTTGTTACATTAAGAATATTTGGATCGTGAATTGCATATAACATCTCACATCAACTTGATCACCAGAAGTAGCTAATCATAGACAATAAAATATCTTGATTGGAATTTAAAATTTTATATTAATATTGACATTAAAAAATATAATTAAATAATTCAATTCAATAACCGAAAAATGAAAGAAAGAAACAAAAGGCACAATTCATACCGATTTTTCTTTATGCTAAGCATAGGTATTCTCCTCAAGCTTTAGTTTACTATATTGTAAGGGACTAGCCCGTTCTGTTAAATCTAATCCAGTTGGTGGCTCTTATTTTAATACCATTTTTTTTTGTCTTCAATAGAATGATCGATTGATTAGAGAGAAAAGAAATATTCATGCGTAACATGATAGGTATGATTGCTTATGGTTGGTGGTCTATCAATTTTCTGTCTTTAAGCAAAATGTTCGTTTTCCATCAATTATGTGAAAGATGAACGGTCCGGATTAAGCAGAAGAAATTTAATATTATTTAAATAATGTTAAGAATTTAAACTTCATTACTCTAAATTGTTGCACCCAACAACAAAAAATCATACTCCTCCGGTCCTAATTATAAGACCCAATTGACTTATTTGAGGAGATTAAGGAAGTAAGTTAAGTTGGTTATTTATAATAAATAAGTGTTGTCATTCCTAAAATATCCTTGCTAATTAAGTATATTGGCTAAAACTATCATTATTAGAAGGATTATCTTGGAAAAAAATACATAAATATAAGAGACAAAATGGATTGGGGTCTTATAATTAGGACCAAATAAAAAGTCAAATGGGGTCTTATAATAAGGACCGGAGGAGTACTATGAACAACACACCGTGAATGATTCTCATTGAGGAGATGTTGTTATAAATTCTCAAAAAAAAAAAATTGACATATTGATCAAATAATTCAATAATCGGATAAATTCAGAAAGAAAAACCAAGTGAATAAAGACCCTTTAAAATATATATATTAGCAATAAATGAAATTTCGTGAACATATTTATATTCTTTTTTCTTTTATTTGAGACTTATGAATAATTTTTTTCTTATATTTTTTGTTGTCTTTCTTCAATAAAATTTAAAACCAGTTTACCTAATGTGATAGGTAAGTTTGCTATGGCTAGTGGGTTTTCCCCCAAATAAATTGTAATTCATTGAGAAGGAGACTCAAATTGCGCAATTTGATAGATTTTTTTCCCCCAAAAAATAAGCAATTTGATAGCCATGTTTGCAACTTCGCATAGAAATTTTGGTTTTTGTCTAAAATATTTGATAGACTAGGATATTCGTTTTAAATGATTTTTTTACCAGATATTCGTTTTAAATGATTACATCATTTTAAATTATTTATCTTAATACTACGTTCAGTCTCTTAACATAAGATTCACTTTACACTTTAATTTTTTTTACTAAAAAGTGAATCGTATATTAAGAACCGGATGTAGTATTATATTTTTGTTCTTTTCTTAATTTGTTTATTAAACTGATTTTACTATAACTAATTAAGCAAGCATAGTTTAACATAGTCCATTAGGAGATACAATCAAGTTTTCATGTTTCATGTATTCTATTTTAAACAATTAATCCTAATTTTTTCAAAATTTTCTTCGTCAAATTAATTTTAATTTAAATAATTTTTTCCCCAAGACCTAATTAACAATTTGAATCCATATAAGTTTCTTATATGTTTTATTTTTAGAAAATGGATAAGTAAAATAAGTCTTGGAACTTAAATAGTATATCTACTCAAATAGGTGAGTCCAATTAAATGATTCACTCATATATTATGTCTAATCTTTACGAGTTTTTTTTTTTCCAACTTTCTTCAAGAGAATTGGTTTCCTTTAGCAGATTAACAATCGTATAATTATTTTTTCAGGCCTATCATTCTGCTGACTTATTTAATTTAAAGAAAAGGACTCAATCAATTAAAACAAGGGTAAATTATTCAAAGAAGAAATATCAGAGGGAATATTAATAAGTTTATCATTTTAAATAACAAAATTGAAAATAGAGTCATCATTGGCAAAGAACAGTAGATCTGGAAAGAGAGAGAGAGAGAAGATATCAAAAGAAAAAAATAAATTTTTTATTATTAATTTATTATTCTAAGAATTTTTTTCTTCGAGTATTCTTTTTGCCCATTTTTCCCATGTGAACGAAGAGCAGGAGTCATTATTCCTTTTCCAATTTAATTGAAACATAAATAAGCCTTTCTTTTGTGCATCTAGAATTCTCTAGGTTCCTTAGGGCATGACTCCTAGAAATATAGGAATTATTTCATGTTGGTTGGCAAAAAAAGAAAGAAAGAAATATGGCACTATAACATAACAACAAGAATGGTTAACAAATTTAATACATTCTCATGTACAAGATCCTCAAAAGTGTAAAAGATGCTAGTATTAATTTGTGGCATCACAAGACAAGTAAAGGAAGATTTCTAAAGATAACAAATTTTGTCTCCCCATTCATGAAAGGCATATTTCTTTTAATTGGTATTTATATTAACAATTTTAGGTAAATTAAGAAAGATAATTAAAATCAGTTACTTCTTTTAACAAAATTTTAAAATTATGCTCAATACAGGTTACTCTTGTTGTCCCTTTTTATAATATGTTTTCAATCATTTTACACATACTAATAAAAGATAGATTGTTATTCATTTGTTAAGGTATAAAAGTAGGCCAGTTTTTTTTTTAATTTTTTCCCTAATCTATTAATAAATACATATTTTCATCTCTCAAGAAGTTAGACATAAAATGGTCTGATTATGAAAAAAAAATTGATGCAACCCCCTATATTTTGAGCTAAAAAGAGATTTAGAAAACTTCTTATAGATGGAGGAAGTGTTGGGTAGAAGAATTTATTTTATTAATTGGGAAATTTTATACTTCCCTAATCTTTTCCGGTCAGCCCATTAACATCTTTATGCTACATCCATCTTTAATGTAAAAAATTATTTAACATTCAATTTAGTTCTAAATATAAAACTGTAATATACTTTGTCTCTTGTATTTATCTATTTTTTTACAAGACAATCCTTATAAAAATTACAAATATTTAATGTTTTATTAAATAGTAGTTATCACTAATACATATGACTAACAAAGGTATTTTATAAAAAACAATACCTATTTATTATAATTGACTAATTTAACTAATTTTTTTAAACCACTCAAATTAGTTAACTAGCTCATATGTTAAGAACCAAAAATAGTATAAGAGAAGCTGGGAAAAGCCATTATACTAGTTCTCCAACTTATTTGCCCTCACAGCATCATTGTTCTGTTAAACACAAGCGACACTTCCATAAAACCCACACTATTTTTCAAGTTTTGCAAGAACCAAGTCCACTCTTCCAACTTCCGCCACTATGGCATAAAAAAACGGGGAATTATTAAATTTTAGGATGTTAATTACTACATGAATACTTTATGACTGGAATGCTTTTTCATTAAAAGTTGATCTAAAGTCAATGATTAGTATTAATGTTCATTAGCCAATATTTATAAAATAGTTCACATGCAAAGATGCCCTAAAACTCATTTCAAAAAATAAGGATACTTCCTTTCAAACCAATCATGGTTTCCCGTTCACTATTATCTCAGCCGACAAGCCTGCAGACTTAAATTTAATTATTCACTGGACCTTTACTCTGCGTTTATAGTTTGAAATTCTCAATTTTTGACCTTTTGACTGAAGTTGCAAATATGGCATGAACTTAACTTTCATTGTTGTTTCTTCTAGCACTTCAAATTAAATTATAATTAAGGGTAAAAATACAAGTTATGTTTTCTTGATTACGTCATTGGCAACAAAGTCTAAAGCTTAGCGTGCATTTTTGCCGATCTCATCAAATGTCAATTTTTGTTAAATTGTGAACTAGGGAGCAAAACATGCTTGGCTAAATAAAATAAAATAAATAGTAAAACCTTGATAGATCAACAGATTGAATATTTAATACAATACATTCCATTCCATGTCTGACATGAAGAAACAATAGGCCAAAACTGCCAGAATTGCCTCAAGACAATCCTGTATTCTCACCACCCATTTGGTAAAATGCAAAAACAAGGGGAAAAAGAACAAATATCCTCACACCACAAATGCCTAACACTTATCTTTCAAACTCAAATCTCACTATTGACAAATTACAATATACACATTTTTGCATAAAAGTTTCCCTTACCAATCACAATTATGACTCTGCATTCTCAAAACTGAAGCCAGGGGTGTGAAAAGAAACATGCAAGAATGAATGATGGAAACCATCTTATGGCAAAGAATGAGGAATAAATATTAAGAAGACCAAACCAATTCAATAGAGATTCGGTAAACTCCCAGTTGCTGACACATACTATGAAGAAAGGATGGATTGTAATGCAAGCTGTTGCTGTGGCTGCAAAGCTGAAAAGGTTGCGGCTAGAGCAGAGGGTAAAGTTTGCTGAAGCTGTTTGAGAAGATTTTTCATACGACCAGCAGTTTGTTCAGTCGCAAGATCTTTACCGGCACATAACACCTGTTATGTGCAAGAACAATTAATATTTTACCCAGAAGGGAAAAATAAAGAGAACAAAAATACTATAATGATCACATATCTTCTTCATTGTATACGATACAGTTCATATATGCTTCAAAGATTAATGCAAACCAAGTCCTGAATTGCATGTCACTATGCATCTGTTGCGTGCTGTCTACCAGTTTAAAGACAAATGAACATCCATCACCCACATGAAAATTTAAGATAAAAAAGATATAAGAAAAGTTTGAAAATACACTTCCATGAGGTTTTCGTTGGTCCGCCACATAAAAGTCAGGTTCAAAGTTCTTTCATTTCTTAAAAAGCACCATGTCCTTTAAAACATCTAAAATGTTTGGTATTAATATCAACTTAAATTATGAAATTCAATTTTAAGTATAACCAGTAAATTCAGGAGAAAGCAAGTAATTAACAAGTAACTATTTTTTGTGTCTATTACCAGGAGGTGCAATACATGCTAGCCTTAGGTTGAGATACAAAACTATCGCACAGCTACTGCATATCAAAATTTTGTCCGCTTTCTGTTTTAAGGAGGTTAACTAATTTTATCATTAAAGCCTTTCCACTCTTAATTTCAATAAAATTTCTAGTCCCAAATTCATGATGGCCACCTAACCTCAGCAAAAACAGCCAATCAAACTGACCAAACACATAAAAGCTAACCTCAACAAATACTGCAACAATTTTTGGAAGATATTGATTGTTTGGACCCAAAAGATCCCCATCAGATCTGTAAATAAAATGATAGAGCACAATAAGAAAATTGAGAAGATAAAAAGGTGTACTGTGTACGAGAAACAAGAAAGTTGAGTTTCTGACCTCTCAACCATTGAACAAAGCTGATCATGCACAACTTTGGCCTCAATTAAATCACCCTTTATTGGCAAACAGTTCAACCATGCAGGAACCACCTGCCAACAAGCTCATTTAGAAAAAAATATTCAGGAGTTGCCTAAAATAAAACTCTAAAAAAATCCCATTGACAGATTTTCTCATTAGATTAATACAATTAACAAGCACAAGCATAAACTGGGGTTATAGCCCAAAGACGTAACTACCTGGGCAGCGTCGATATTGTCACGATGAAATTGACAAATTTTTCCCAAGGCAGAAACAGCATTGTCGTATGCCATTACATTGTCCTGTTGCAAAGCATTAGGATGCTGAACCACAGCATTTAACCTTGAAAGAGCCTCTGCAATATGCCACTAACAAAACGTTACTCAAAATAACTTTTACCAATTGAATAACACTATCTCAGGAAGCACTACCTCCAACCAGAGGTTTAAACACAGATCCTCCAAACTCTGCACAGACACCAAGGCCATAGACAGCAGCCTACAAAAGGAAAGAGAAGACACAAAATCAGACAATTTAGGCAATAAATAGCAATACTAGAGACCTTGACTAATGGAGCATATCTAATGCTGACCTGTCTGACATCAGGATTGTCATCATTACAAGCCTCCAGCAAGAATGGAAGATACGTTTCATAATACCTGATCAGATGGCATTTCGAACAATCAAATTAATATGTTGCTTGCGAATTATCACAGCCCATTGAAAGGAAATCGGTCAAGGGAAAAAAGAACTTGCTTTAGAGCTGCTTCACGACACTGTTCTGCCACATCATCAAAGATGCAAATCGCAATCCTCCTCTCTTCTGGTGTTTTATCCCTTCCCTATCACAAACATAAAACAAAAATATTTCAACATATCAAAATAAATTAGCAGAGGGTACAGGGAAAAAAAAGTAGTTACGAGTAGTGCAATAAAAAAAACAAAATAGGTAGAAATCCACATGACAAAGGAATCTACGAGAAGTCCAATCTGTTGCCAAATGAATGCAAGAAATTCTAAATTCAACTATTTTTCACGAACAAATGAAAAATTAATTCAACAAAGAAACATTTGCAGGGCAATAGATGCTAGATAATGAATTTGAATATGTACCGTACTCTCTCAGATAATATATGTGCAGACAAGATTTTTAAGGGAAAAAAATGTTCTTCACTTTAAATTATGAGATAGTTGATGAAATGCAGTGCACCATAGCAAAAGGGCTCCTGAAGCTATGGCAAGCAGCACTGTGCTGCCGGTTGCAAAAGTGTAATGCCCATATTTTATTTTCCAAAATAACAGTACCATGAAAATAAAATAACCAACACGAATGAAACTTTAACTACAAGTTAACTACCATAGATGCACAAACATATAAACCAATTAGCCAGAGAGAAGGCAATAAACAGTTAAAAACAACAACATATGAGAGATGGAGACCCATGATGTAACAACCAGTAGAATCATGACTGCAATTTGCAATTGGGTTTTGTTTTTCTTATTACATGGACATGTAGAAGGAACCCATTTTGTAACTCCTTGATGAACAACGAATTATTTCCATTTATCTCTGTGATTATTTGTTAACAAATTTTGTACGTAATTCAAGCAATCAAGACAAAGAACAGAGAAAAAGATCATAAACCATCCAGATTGTCAGCTCCAAGACGAACCAAGATAAAGTTTCTTTCATATCCAAAGACTGATAACTAGACGGACTCATAATATCTAATCACATAAACAACAGGCCTGCACATCCCCAACAGCCAGTCTCCAACAGACTACAAGTTTAAAGGGCAAACATTGTATCTTCCCAACATAAAATGCACAAGACAGACAAGGAACACTGGATAAGGACGAAAGGCCAAGTGTCAGATATGCACTAAATATGGTTGGTAACTTCCAGAAAAAACATACCCACATAGGTGTCAGATATGACGACAATTCATCAAAGAACGGCAAGAAGGAAGCTTTGAAGGTTTTGATCAAAGTTCCCAATATCTCGCCCACCTGGGAAAATACACAAATTACATTACAAGGATGGCCGGCAAAACTGATGATTAGTCTTGAGCACATTAATAGCGGATCAGTGATTATGATAAACCTATATATTTTAATTGACATCAAAAGACTAACTTGGTCAAAAACTTCTTCCTCTTGCTCATTTTCTTCTTTAATCAGTTCCCCCTCTTCAGCATCAAAATCTTCAGCTTTAGTCCTCTCTGCTCTCTCTCTCTTTCTGCTTGAACTTGCTGTAATCACCTGTTTTATCTCATCAACGACGGATTTGACCTGGCTTTCATTCAAAAGCATCCCAGAGATCTACAAAGGAAACAAAAGATTAGAAAACACCCCAAATGGAGTTTTACTGAATGCAGTAAGAATAGGCAAGATGGATGACAGAAAAAGAGTAAATTATTACTAAAATGTCCAAGAACAATAACTAATTTGTCATACATCAGAAATCAGTGATGCATTCATAGTATTGTTGGGAAAACATCCACTTCAGAGATTGTCATAATTACAACTAAAGACATATACGAGGATCTTCTTAGACAGCCCTTATTTAGAATCCTTAGAAAATATCGCTAAAGTTGGCTGCTTTTTAAAAAATGCGAAAGAAAATCAGTTGCAAAGTTATGGCTTTAGCTGTTAAAGAGCACCAAAGCCAGAAGGCAAGCCCCACAATGCAGCCAAAATAAAGTAACAGCAATAACGGTAAGAAAATTGAAGTCAACAATAAAAGACAACCTACGATACAGGCATACTCAAAATTTTTGCAGGACATTCTATCATGTGTAAGAGAAAAATACCAAAATAAAACCCCAAAAAAAAAAAAAAACACTATCTAAAAGCAGCTAAACCATGTTGAAATATGCAACTCTATTAAGATTTATGGCAGATGGCTGGAATTAGTCCTTTCCATTTAGTGTGTATATCTTTGGGATCAGCAATTATCTCTGAATCCTTAAAAATCTGCAGGTACAGAAGCTGTTAATACTTCCCTTGATTGTAGTTAACAAGATCTTGGGCCCCTTCCATGGCATGATTCCCAAGGCTGGAAGCGGCACCACTCTCTGAATAGTGCAGCTTCCAGAGGTCTATATATATTGATTTTATACATATATGGACGATTAATACAGATGTCATGGCAATTTATTCTCTTGTACTACATACAAGGATGAATTGGCCACCAGAATGGTGAAAATGACCCTATCGATACAGATTACAACATACTGCTTTCTAGAAATCAAAGCATGTGAAACTGTAGTAAGCATTAATAATATCTCATAAATCAAGCTGTTTTCCTTTGTTCATATGAGTCCATTGATTATAGAATCCTTCCACAGCTAACATCACTCACAGCTCTTTCTTTTAGAAGGGCGGCTCCACATTGATGTCATTCAATAAAATCAAATTTGTCCACAAGCAATATATCAAATTCTCTTGCAAGCCAATTGCAGAATAGGAAGTAAATATCTAGTTCTCTTATATGCCCATGGACTAGGGAATCTTCCACAGCCAGTACCAATTCTCCATTAACTAACATCACCAACGTTTTTTGTTGACTGTCCTCATCAATTAACAATGATAACAAAATTCTACACCATATATTCAATGGTCCTAAACTCCTAATTTCATAAAATGTAAAATTAAGATACACAAACAAAAGATATGCTTAAGATACACCATTGTGTGATTGGATGACAAAACCAACCTGTAAGCACTCATTTAATGAGTCCAACATACTCGCACAAATCTCCGTATCTGGTTCCTGCAGGAAATTTGAAATGCAAGAACTTCAGCTCTTGAACTATCAATGTGGACACTGGTTAGACAAGCAAAGTCCACCCGCATATTATTAAGATTGCTTAGTTATATCATCAAATCATTGCCTGAGCCCACTTTTAGTTTAGGGGCCGCAAAAATAACAAAGAATGTAGGTCGCAGACACTAAAAGCTGCTTCTGCTCAAATTAATACAAAGATCATACAATTCAGATAAGTTTCAAAACACCAGATATATTTTTTCACCCAAGTTTCTCTCTCCATTTGGAAAAAGAAAGAAATAGGAAAACACCTAAAACATCAGGAAGCTCAAGATTAGATCCAATGAAATGACAATAAGAACTTCAGAACCCAGGCTAATTCCTTCAAATAATAGTATATTTATTCAGCAACAACCTCAGCATAAACTTCAAATTAGTAAAACCAAGATTGGATATAATTACCTTATGCAATGCTTCCACCAGAGCTGGGATAATACTGTCTGTCAAAAACTTCAAATAAGATGCATCCCGACCTTGAGATTGTCCTTTCTCTATGGCTAACTTTGCAGAACGCAGTAGCTCGGGCATTGCTAAAAATGTGTATAGGAAATGTCAAATATCAGGACACACAAGGAAACGATTCAAATGACAGAATTATTATTGCCCAAGAAAAAGTATCCATTGGCAACAAACTGCATGCAAATAATTTAATACCTGAAACAGCTGCTTTTCTAACCTCCTCATGGAAGTAAAATTTTAGAAGCGGAACTAAAGTTCCTGCAACCTACATGCACATAAATCATCAAGAAAAAGCAAATAATCAGTAAACCTTTAGCAAACCCGAGCATAAGAAGGGATATATAGCCCCCAGAATCTGACCTGATCAATCCATGGAAAGAATCCTTCCTTCAGCTCATCAGCATAGCAACACAGCATGTTACAAGCTGTAGCTTTCTCCTCCAGGACACTAGTTTTGATTCCAATTCTTTTGTCACCAAGGGTGATGGTCTCCATACTGAAATATATAAAATAAAACTTAGATGGGAGGTGAAACTGTATTGATTTGTGCTGCCAATTTCAGACAAATAACCATGAAGTAAAATCAACTAAACTAAAATATTTGCTTTTTCTATCAAGGGCAGAAAGTAACTGTACTGTGGGAATCTGTTTAAATTCAAGTTTATACATATGATCCTAATAGAATATAAAATAAAAAAACGAGTCATATCAGTAAATCAATAAAGCAGCAAGCATCAAAAGAGCCCTAAGGCCCATTCAAAAAAAAAAAAATCACGGCAAAATAAGAAAAGCAGTGCAATTAATACATTATGACCTGCAACTGACAATATTATTAAAATTAAATGAAGAAAAATGACAAAAACTGAAACCTTTCATCATCAGAATCATCAATATCATTGTCTGAGTCTGCTGATGTAATGGTTACATCAGGCTTAAGTGAAGCAGACTGAAGTAATGGGGGCATGACAAACTGCATATAAGGTAGGAAATCTTGTCCCAGACACTTGCAGAGTCTAGCCCATGCCTGCAACAAATTAAGTGATTGTAACTGAGTAGAGTCTCATAGGCATTATCTATACAACACATTAATTTAATATCAAAATACATACCTGAAGCATGTAACTTGTTGTAGGATCATCAGTCTCCATTTGAGATACTTGCAAAGACATAAGCACCTCCATAACCTAAAAGAAACATGGTTTACAAATTCATACAAAGTGAAATTCAAGTATCCCAGCAAGAAGCTATGTACATAGCAGATAATATTCCATTCCATAAGAACAAATAACCTTCTAGCTTTCCAGTTTAAACATTTTTTTTTCTGAATAATGTTAAGCATATAAGTTGCATTGAAGGTAGGTAAACACCAGAAAGAATGTTGTTTAGCTGCAAAGTTACAGCATATGAATTTCAAAGACTTCTACAGTGAATTAGCGGGGGAAAAAAGAGAGAGAGAAACATAAAGGAGTACCTGCTTAGCATCATCCCTAAACTTTTCCTTCCCAACAGCCATTCCAACCAGACTTATACACTCCATAGACTTGGCACGAAGCATACGATTAGACTTGTCAGTTGCATTAACCAATATAGCCTTCAGGTATGGCATGACGGCATCATAGTACTTCTGGAAGTGCTCCTAATTACATGATGGTTTCAATCTCATTACGATTCACGGCAAGAAATCAAAACTGTTGGATCAAACAGGTTATACAAAGATACCTGGGATGAATCTGCCACTGATGCCAAAGCAGTCAAGGCACCCTCTTGCACCATTTGCTTTCCATTCTGCCAAACATTTTGAAAATAATTAAGGGAAGGAAAAGGATAATCACATGAAGATTCAGAAAAACGATCACATGAGCGTTCCTTAGAACAATTTTTCCGTTATAATACCTGAAGAAGAACCAGTAGTTTGCTAACTATTCCATCCAAGTAAGGCGTTAAAATGTCAGAAGTACAGTTCTCACTGAAATTGAGCACTGCTGAAGCAGCATGAGCCTGCGCAGACAATAGCAAGATAAATTCATACCTATAATGCATAGACACTTTATAAATAGAGCTCCATGTCCGTGTCCAACATATACAGGTTATTCATTTTAGACACAACATTATGTGACAATTCAAATTTTGTTATGTCATGGTGTCTGTTCTGTATCCTGTCTCACGTCCATGTCAGTGCCTTTGCTTCCAAGCATAATAGGACATGATAAATCAGTTGGACCATGAGAAGAAAAACCCTACGACCCATGAACAGAGGAATCCTATGAGTTCTACTGAGTGAAAGAACATGGGCTTCAACACATGATATAACACAGATCTAAAAGCAAAACAATGTAGATGTTCAATCTGCCAATCTTTTCCCCCTCCACATACCCAAGAACAAAATAACACCGCAAGAGCCTATTAAAGCTCAATATAAACAGGTAATTCAAACTAAAGTAGCTTACTTCTTCCCAAATACGATTCCTATGAAGCAGGTAATTAAATTAACCAATCATATAGTCTCTGATACGTTATAGCTTACACTCTTTTACCTGTTATTGCTAAATTAACCAATTAACCATCAAGTGGATTCAAAACTTAATTTTAATCAGATAACCTAAACATCAAAAAACAAACACCTCCATTGCTCATTATCGTGTCAACTATATCTTGAAAATCTTCACAGCGTCCTGAGACCCTTGATGAGATTATATATGCAGTTTCAATTTTAAAACACAATATTAATCCCGAGAATAAACATTAAATACAATAAAGATGTTCAAAAGTACCTTTGCAACATACTTTTGACCAATAGGCATTGACTTAGTAACATCAAAGTCTTATTTAGGGCTGACTGATCCAAGTTTGAATCCCAGCCATAGTCAAAATTAACTAGGAAAAAAGTAAAACATACTTTCAACAAAGGAAGTTAACCATCATTTTGACATTTAACTGACCTTATAAGGTAAAATGAAGACCACAACACA
Source organism: Neltuma alba (assembly GCF_004799145.2). Lineage (NCBI taxonomy): Eukaryota > Viridiplantae > Streptophyta > Magnoliopsida > Fabales > Fabaceae > Neltuma > Neltuma alba. Next base: position 17,544 of record NW_021632874.1, read on the forward strand.
CATTGAACAACAAGAAGGCACCCTGATTACAATTCAAACAAATCAAGCATCCTAATTCAAGAACTGATTCATTACTTTAAATTTTAATGCCCAGAATATCCAATTATTTCGTAATTTTAAAGCTATCATTGCTTACACCTTAATATAGATAAAACCCAATGCTCATTTGCAAAATAACACTATTCTTGAATAATCAAATACTTCAAAGGCAGCAGCTAACCTGTACACGAGGATTATGAAAATCATCCATAGCAGCAGCTAGTGCTGGCAACACCCGTTGATGGTATTGGGTTTGTAAATCTGGACCTAAATCAGTAGACAATTGCCCAATTGCATTAATAGCAGCCCACCTCACACGGGGGTGTTGATCTTGGAAGGAATTCAATACCATTGCCACCACTTGCTCCAGATTTTTAGTCATAACCTGAAGTAATTGGAAGGTTGGGGAATGCCATAAGGAAAAATATAAAAGAACTTTTGCAATCTTAAATAATTACTGGGCGAAAAAAACTCTCTTCAGCTCCTTAGAACATAGAAAGGAGATAGTTCACCAAATTTTTACACCAGGCAAAGTTCAATTTTAAGGAACAACGTAACGGATAAAATCCAAAAGGATAGGAACAATAAGTGAACTGAATAGAAGTTGCAGTTGCAACAGACTGCGAGTAAAGGAGAAATATCTATAGTAGCCAAACAAGATAGCAAACATGTAAAACAACCTATAGCGTAAGGAATGCAGGCATTTTCCCTACCTTTACACAACCCTCCGCTATTTGAGCCAGCGCAATCAATGCAGCATGACGTTTTTGCCACTCGGCAGCAGCCAAGTAAGCAGGCAATTGTTCAGAGGCAACAGGAACGATGGTATTGCCACCCAATGATATAGACAGCCTATCCAAGCACTCTTGGCCTACACTGTAATTGCTTGTTTCACCAGCATCCTCATCTTCAGTTTCTGCAGTATGCCACGCCGGATCATCCTCAATATCCAAGAGCATCTTCATCAATATAGCAAACAATCTGCTAATGAACTGTGGCAACTTCCTCATCATCCCCGGCGCTCGCTCCCTGGCTTCTGCAAGTGTGATCACGAACTCAACAGCTAAATGCCTCGTCCCTTCTTCCAATGATTCTGCCTCTGCTATCTGCAACATTGCCCCGACTACATCGACCAACTGCCTCCTCAAGAATCTGGGCTCTGTTCCAGCCAATTCGATCAGTAATTCAAGTGCCTCCTGGGCCGTAGCTTCCTGCCCGCTATTCAACGCTTCGGTCAAAGTGCGCATCATTGCAGGTAATAAATCCTGAAACCTATCACGATCAGTAGAACTCGACAGACACTGGATAAAATTGATCACCGCATTCAATGCAGCAATCCTGACGTCAGAATTGGCCGTCGCTGATGTCAAACACTGCAAGAACACAGCATGTAGATGCTTGATGTGAGGAGTAAGGGAATCACCGATGTACTGGGACAACTGGGCAAAGATCAAAAACGCAGATTCCTGCAGTCTGGGCGAGTCCGATGATACACACTGAAACATAAACGGCAATAATTCGGGCCAACCATTATCGGGAAGAATCCCAGAAGCAAGCTCGGAAATTGTATCGCATAATTTCTTGGAAATAGATTTAGGCTGGTCAATTTGAATACAGGCAAGAAGAATAGATTTAAGCGATGATTGAGTCGAAGGAGTAAGACGAGGCCATAAATAAGTATCATCGCGAGTAAGCTGCTTTCGGAGGAGAATTGCAGACATGGCACGAGCCTCAAGGATTTGGGAAAACTGAAGCAGATGGGCGAGTTTGAGGGAAAGAGCATCAGGATCGGTCTGCTTGCAGAGGTTGAAGAGAAGCTCAGCTTGAGAACGCTGTTCGTTGGAAGACGACATGAGGTGTGATATCAGGGTCTCGAAAGGACCAAGATCGGGACCAAGAATGGCGGCCACCTGAGCTTGCTGGAGCTGAGTTGACTCGGAATTCATGGCGGCTTACTCAGCAAGGGAGCGAGTTAGGGTTTGATGATGAAGACTCTTTCTCTCTCTATGTGCCCGCCTCCCTCTCTCTCGCTCTCTACAAGGAAGAGAAGTAAGGTTTTATAGTGATGCACAGAGGGAGTTACAGTGAGTGAGGAAGCGAGGGCGTGGGAGTGATGGGAGAGAGAAGGAAAAGAAAAGGTTACAGAGACGATAAAAAGGCAAAAGACAGAGGTGAGGTGGAAGGAGAGACTTATTTAGGGCAAAGCAAGTTGTAAATGTGAATGAATGTTTTAGGGCCAAAAGAAGCCTTTTTTCATGTGTTCATGCTCCATGGTGTATTAGCTGTTTCTTTTTTTTCTGTTTTCTATGTCATCATTCATGTTTGTTACTCCTTTTCTATTCTTTTTTTTTTTTTTAACCGCGTCTTAACATTATCGTAACAATAACATTACACACCGTGAATAAGGTTGACAAGTGAATTAGGACTTTTTCTAAAAAAGAATTATTAAAAATTGCTAAGAAAATATTTAGATAAAAACTAAACTATGGTTTTAAAAATAATTCTACAATATACGAAATAAGTATGTAAAAAAAATTTTTATCTCGACTTACGTAAAATTATTTTTAAAAAGTATTTTCAATAGAAACCAAATGCCTCATAAATCTTAAATAAGAAATTTATACGAAAATGTATGGTTATTTGTAAGTTTACAGTTGTAAAAATCTAATCAAACCTGAATTAGGATTTAATAATTTTAAAGTTCTTCTCATGAAATTTTTCCTTTTTAAAAAGTTTGGAATGTTTTTTTTAATGCAAAATGAATAATTTAGAAAGATTATTATTTGACCATTAAAAATTCCAAAATCCCAAAACTGCTCAAAAGCCTAAAGACATGGGTGAGGAGAAATTATTTCCAAACATTAAGTTTTTATTTAGTTTAAGTATGTTTCTCTTTTCCAATCTCAGAAAGCAGGGAGGAAAGAAAATAGGAGGAAAGAAGATAGACAAAGAGAAAATTTGGGGGGGGGGGGGGGAGGTTTATTATTACTGCTCTAAATTGGGAGGAAGGAAAGTGCAAAATATGTGAATGATTAAAATACCCTTATTCTTACATTAAAATATATCGTGTTTAAAATTGAATTAAACATCAAAATGAAACAATCATATTAACATTTACCCCGTCACATGATTTAAAACCAAAATTTTTGATAAAAATATTCTTTCATGTTATTATATTTTAAAATCAAATATTTTAGTAAAACAGGTTATCTTTTAAGGAATAAAACAAAAGGTGCAGAATTTTTTAAATTAAATATAATTAAATATGCTATTTAATAATTTTTTAAAATTTATACACGTATAAGCGAATTTATCTTAAAGTTAAAATTGTTAACTAAATGAATTTATATTTATCTTAATATATACTCTTCCGGTCCTTAATATAGGACCCAATTGTTGAGTTGGGTTTGATCTTAAATATAAGACCTATTTCTCACATTTATCAGTTTTCTCTAAGTTACCTCTATGATTACTCCTTTAATCATAATCAAGTAGAAGAGGAAGAGGGAGTATTAAGAAAGATGATTATGGTATTTTAAGAAAAACATGCCATATTTCTTATAATTAACTAACTTACCTAACTTCTTTAATGTAATCAAATTAGTTAAATGGGTCTTATATTAAGGATCGGAAGAGTATTATAATTAAAAGAGTGATACCGGTAGATATTTCATTAAATACATTTTACATAACACCTAAAAGACATGAAAATATACCCCACCTTTTATCTAATATACTTGTTAATATCTAATACCACTCTGATCCTTTTTATTTATTACTTGTGCCTTTTTTGATGTTTCATTTCTAATTCTACTCCTATTAATTAAAGGAGACAAAATATGTTTATAGTTCTTTTTTATTAATGTAAGGGGTATTGTTGTCTTTTACTAATTTCAGACTAATCATAAAAAAATTTAATACAAACATTCCATCTAAACATTGGCCCCTACCAAATTTACTTTTAAAACCTTATTCTCACTCCCAATTCTCAATTCCACTCTGAGTCTCCATCCGTCAAAATTGGTTATTTTACACCAAACAGGGCCAAAGAAGAAGATGGGTATTTGTGCAGGTGCAAGACCAAACATGACAAATGAGTTTTGTCCAAATCTCTCGAAAATTTGGAGAGAACCTACCTTTCTCTCTTCTTTGCAAAACACATTGAGATTTTACATTTAAAACTGAAATAAACATATCAACCCAAAGAACACAAGCTCGCATTGGACACTGATAATTTTTTGGAACCCTCTTATAGAAACTCTTTGAGAACAGGAATAGATTTTTTTCTTTTTTGTAAATAATCCATATCGTATCTGAGAGAGACATTCTCATTAGTGTTTTGTTAACTAGTAAACATCACTAGAACTCATAGACTTTTGGTTCGTTTAGAATAGCTTATAAATAATTTATTTATTGTGATTTATAGAATACGAGATAAGTATATAATGAAAGTTTTATTTTAATTTATGTAAAACATGCTTATAAACATTTAAATTAGTTTATTTCATGCTGTGGTTTGGTTGGTAAAGCTTTGTATTTTTGTATGTACTACTACTACATCCTATTCTTAATATAAAAGATAAATAACTTATTTGAGCATATTTAGAAAATTTAGTTATTTGTAATAAATGAATGTTATTTTTTTTAAAATACTCTCATCAATAATATGCATTAAAACTATCTTTTGATGAAAATTTCTTAACATATACAATCACCATAGGATGACTTGGAGGCAAAATAGATAAATAATAGAGATAAAATGAATTGAGATTTTATATTTAGAACTAAATTGAATTCCAAACTAGCTCTTATATTAAGAATAATAAGTAGTATTAGCTCAAGCTGAAGTATAAATTTAGTCATTTAATTTTATATAATGTTTCAATTTGGTTTATTAACTTTAAAAAATATATTTTTAGTTATTTAACTCTAAAATCGTTGGGTTTAAATGATATTTTTTTTGTAACAATCATGATTGTTTTAAAAAATAAATTTAATAGGTTAGCAGTTGAAAATATTTTATCAATATTTAAGATTTCTATTTCATCATTTTTGTTAACAATTTTATGGTTAAGAAATTAGAAATATATTTTTTAAAGTTAATTGATCAAATTGAAACCATATATAAAATTAAGGGATTAAATATATATTTTAACTTGTTGGGTCAATACACACCATTCCATTTGAAGAAGAAGAAGAAGAAGAATAGTCCCCACTTCCAATCGAATTATTATAGTTGTTAGGAGAGAAACTAGGATTATTATAAATACCAAGATAATGTTGGTGACAACTTGCAATAATCCCTAAAATAATAATGCAAAAGACATTTCAAGTTATTTTAATAGTTTAAGATAATGTTATGAATTCGGGCCAACAAAAAAAATTAATGTTATGAATACTAGATTTGGATTGGATTGGCTAGTTTGAAGTGAGTTGGCAAACTGGATCATATAATCTAGAAACATTAAAATAATTAAAAGATTAAAAATAAAAAAATAATTATAGAAGTAATTAAAATGAGTAGTTGTTCTAGAATTATCATACACACACATTATGATATGATATGATAACGTTTTAGGCTTTTAAGAGGTTTGATATATTCTCAAAATTACTATCCACATTTGATGTGAAATGGGGAACCGACACGGAGAAATGGAAGAGAGAAAGATTTAAGGGGAAGAGAGAAATTCAACAGAGAGACGGCTGAAATATTTGGAAATTTTATTCAATTAATAATAATAAAAGCCGAATATAAATGAGGAATTCTAGGGCTATTTATAGAGCTTTAAATAACAAAGTAATGAGATTAAATCTTAATCTATACCTATGTATAAAATTAATTAATTTATATATAAAGTCATTTTGGAGTTATTATAGATACACATCATAATTCAAAATTTTTGTCAGATTGTGTGCAATTCCTTTGGTAATAAAGGCGCCTCCCTTAGCCATTTTAATAATTTAAAAACATTATGAAAATTAGATTAGGTCCTTAGATTGGCCCCTCCAAATCCAAGGTAATTAGGTAAGTCAGATTCTCATCCAAAACATTATGTGAAAATTATTAAAATTGATGGAAACAAATAAGAATCGATAAAAGTCATTATGTATATAATACTTGGGAGAAATTAAGCTAAGCATTAAAATTTTGTTTAAAAAAGGATTTTTAACTTTCAACGTGATAAACTGTACCAATTAATTTATTAAATAAGTTTTTTTCAATGCATCTGCAATGTGTTTAGTGGAAATCTTTCTAATAATTTTCTCACGTTTAGTCTACCTAATACTACTTTTTTATAATTTTAAACAAACAGTCCATGATACTACCTTTGGTTTTTAATATAATAGCTATTTAATTAATTTGAGTAGATTTAAAAAAGTAATTAAGCTAAGTTAGTTATTTATAACAAATATGATTTAATTTTTTTAAAGTACCCTTTCTTAATCGTAATTATTCTTGGATGGAAACCCTATGACATAGGTAATTAATAGAAATACTTTAAAGAATGAATTATAAATTTGGAAAACAAAGTGAATTGATATTTTATATTTAACCAAATTTAATTTTTAATTACCTCTTATATTAAAAACTAAAAAATAGCATATGTGTAATTTTCCTACACTATGACAAGAGGTTAATTATTTTGAAGGTTTAAAACAATGTTATAAACACCATACTACCTCTAGTATTTAAAGAAATTAATAAATTAAATAAATTATTTTATTATCTATCTTTTTTCTCTAATTTAATTTTTTAAACATATAAACTGATATATATAATATACTGATATATATATAAGTATTTCAAAAAAATTATATACATATGTTATAATTAAATAATTTATTTATCTTTTTTAATCTCTTCAAATTAATTAATTGAGTTTTATATTATGAACAGGGTGTTGGAAGTGAAATTGTAGACTTAAGGTGAAATTGTAAACCTGATCTTAACATGAATAAGTTAGAGACTTTAATTTTAAATTTGATTTATCATTTTTTATTAATAAAATAATTATTAAAAATGAATTATACGTTTATATTTGCAATTGTTAAGATTAATTTAATTATATAATTATATGAAAATATAAAAATATGCAGAATTTAATCTATAAAAGTTTATAATTTGATTTAAAAATTTATCTATATAAATGTTAAAAAAATTAAAAAGTGATTGGTCAGTCAACATACTAACCTAACTAAGCTCGAGTTGGTTGAATGTCAACCTGCCAAGAAGTGGTCTTTTTAGAACTAACCAGCATGTGCTCTAACTCATAGTAGGCTAGCATGCATTACCAACTCTATGCAGCAAAATGGCATTCCGGTTAAGGGCAAAAAGAGAGGGTGAAAATAGAATAGGTGGAAATGGAATCGATTTCTTTGGGGTATCTGGTGGAAACTAATTCCATCTATTTTGGTGGAACTAAAATTGGAAAAAACATCCAATTTCATCACACTGAGTAAAGAAAAATTGATACTTAAATTTGAAAATTTTTATTTGGTCATCTCAATAATAAAATCCCCTTTTGAGCACACATGACCAAATTAGGATTTTGAAATTTGCTAAAGAGATTAAATTGCCTTTTATTTTATTTTTTAAAAATACCATCAAGCACCTTCATCGGTTGAATGGTCATCGAAGCTCTGGCGACAATAACCACTACCAGAGTTCAGGTTGGTACCGATCACCTAAGCTTAGGCAACTGACCAATGACCGGTCACCGGACCTTCAATAACTGGCAACTATTTTTTTTGGGAACGATTAATAAGTTCTTTAATACGATTAACAAATCCATTGTAGCATTTAATCAGAGGTCTTTTTAAGAAATTCAAAAATTGGGATTTTTATAACTTTAACAACATGATTAACAAGTTTTTTTAACACTATTAATAAGTTTAGTATAATAGTAGTATAATAGTCAACAATAAGTTTTTTAGAAAATTGAAAAAGTAGCATTTTTATAACTTCAGTATTACAGTTAACAAGTCATGTAATGATATTAACAACTCTTATAACACCATTTACAAAATTCCCTATAAAGGTTAATGTTTTTAATATTAGCTCCCTATAAAGACTACACAACAAAATGTTTTCATTTATTAGGCCATTACTATGGTTATGAGAGATATTAATATCATTATACGACTTGTTATTAGAATTATTATTGTCGCTATAAGAGTTGTTAATATCGTTATAATGACTTGTTAATCGCATTATTCAAGCTGTTAAAATGTCACTTTTTGAATTTCTGAAAAATTTGTTGTTAACTGTTATATTAACTAGTATTAAAGAACTTGTTAATAGTCTTATAAAATGTGTAAAAATGCCAAATTTTGAATTTCTTGAGAATTTGTTGTTAAATGTTATAATGAACTTGTTAATCATATTAAAGAACTTGTTAATATCATTACTGGATTTGAAAAAATTCTAAAAAAATAGTTGCCACCATTTGAACTCCAGCGATGGCTGTCAGTGCTAAATCTCCCATGACCGGCCTAGTGAGAGTACTTGATGGTTTGAAAAAAAAATTAAAAGGCAATTTGGCTTTTTTAGTAAATTTCAAAATCCCAATTTGGTTATGTGTGCTTAAAATGGGATTTTCATTATTTAGGTGACTAAGGGCCTGTTTGGGTGACCTTCAAAACCATGGTTTGGGAGGCAAAACCATGGTTTTGGTAAGATGTCACCCAAACAGCATCAATTTTGGGCCAATAATCTGAAACCATAGTTTGGACCAAAACCATAGTTTTGGAATCCAAAATCACGGTTTCAAGAGAAGTGAATTCATTATGCTTTTGGCTCAAATTGGAGAGATGATTGTGCCTGTCAGAGTAGATCTCAACAATAATATGACTTTAACATTTCTCAATTATTTTTTTATAAACATATTTAACATTATATCTTATAACCATATATACACATATTAATTATTTATTAATTACATTATCTTATGTATTATTAATTATGTTGGTAAAAAATATATTATTAACAATTTTATTCTTTCAAATTAAAATATATCATAAAATTTATCTTTTATATAATTATCATATTAACTTATGTTTTTTTTAGTAATTTGTATATATAAAAAGTACTTCTGATAACAACTATCCAAACACTCTCATTTCTCAGAATCACTTTTTTACATAATCTATTCTTTACAGAATCTATTTTCAAAAAGCTATTTTCCAAACCATGGTTTGGTTTCATCCAAACATACCCTAAATAGGAATTTTTAATTTTAAGTGTCATTTTTGAGTTATTTTCCCTCAAACAAATATTGTGACTAGAATTAATTTCATTTTATTTTCACACCTTCTGATTGCATCATGCTAAACAAGTCATTAGAGTTTTCATAGAGCAGTTGGTCACAAGAAATTTTTTTTATAAGAATAGATATATTGTTATTGAAGGTAATCTTATTTAAAGTGACGTCGAACATTAATTTCTCTCTGGGACGGTCACAAGAATAATTGCATGCAAAGATCAAGGATGCTTTTCCAAGAGTCAACATGTCAAAGTGACTATGTGGCCCGTCACGGCCCAAGTCCATTCCAAAACATTCACGTTACCCAAACCATTAAATGTCCCAATATAACCTTTCTATCAAGATCCAATGAAAGAGTTAATTGCCCCAAAAAAAAAGGATGAAAGACTTATTCAAACGCATTCAAAATGACAAACAGGGGCTGGTCCAAGTAGTAAGCGGCTCGGTTCCGCTTAAGTGAGGTCTCGAGTTCAATTCCTCATGGATGCAGAAAACCCCCGTAGTGAGACTCACCCACCATACCCAGGAGCGCGACGCGGGTTGGATCCGGACGTAGTCAGGGCAAAGCTCTGGTGAATTGGGTGGGAAACCAAAAAAAAATGACAATACATCCACCAACAGGGTTTGGGTGGGAGAGGTGCCCATATTTAGTGCCCGATAATGCCTCGAATGTGATTGTTTTCAATAGAAGGATACATATACTTTAGTTAAAAAAAATTGACAATACATCCAAGTTGGGACGAATTGAGTGTTTATCATATTTTTAGAACTTTACAAAAAAATAGAGAGCGAAAGTGTGTTTGATCAATTCAAATTTAAAAGCTTATTTGCAAAAATGCTTCAAACCATTCTCACAAGTGAAACCAAGTTCGAATGCGAATTTCAAAGGACAGTAAACATTTCAAATACAGTTTTGAACACAAAAGCAGAACATAAAATATATGAGCTGAAAATGTAATGTGACAAGGGATATAGAGATTATAAACAATGACTTATCTTGATTCGACTCTATCTGCTTAAACGTAAGTCCAATTCTTAAAAATCTTGTGAGACTTTCTCCATTATAATCCAGAAGTTTAAATCAGACACCAGTGAGCAATTATAATCCTTCGCTCTTTATAGTAAATACTCTTCTTTCAACAGATACCCTACTTTTGATAAACTACCCAAGGGATTCCCGTGATAAGAAGAAAAATTACAAAAAACAAGAAGTTAACATAAGTTCAATCTTTGTCCAAGTATATCAATGGCTTAGAATATCAGTGATAGATGTTTAAATTGATATCATCTTAAAACTCGATTCTGTTCATTATTCTTAAAAGGGTTTAAGGGCGTGAAGAAAGCTTTTAAATCAAAACATCCAAAGTTGCACTCATACCTCATAAGCATCACATTCTCTCGTTTTTAGCAATTTTTACCTAAAACAAAAGAAGAATAAAGCCTCAATTTTATTTTATTTTTAACTTTTGACTGGTTTTCAAGATGCTCCCTCTAGTTTTAAATATAAAAGTTAATTGAGAGATTTATTTTGATCCAAAATAAAAAATCTTAACTCTATCTCACGAAATTATAACTACTTTCAAAACAATCATAGTGATTGTCAATTAAGGTAATTTTTAATATAAATGATTAAAAGAAATATTTTAAGAAATTAACACACATTTATTATAAATAATTAGTGTAATTAATTTTTTTTAATTTTTATAAATAATTATCTAGCTGTTACATTTCAAGTCAAAGGAGGTATTTGATTTAAGATTTTAACTTTGTCATGAACCAAACCAAACAGTGATACACTGATTTTATGGTCAAATCAGCTAGTTTGGGCTCGTTGTAAACTGCCTTCATCATCATAACCCATGCCATTACAAACAACATCCTCGACTGACGTGCTTTAGAAACAGAAGCATAATATGCCGTGGGGGAAAAAGGAGGTAATAAAAAACCTTGTGTCTCTTTGCAATTGAGAGGAACATATCAGCAAAAGGTACAGTCACATTTTTTTACACTTATCTTTAAAAAAAAAAAAAAGAAACACAAACAAGATATGGTAAAAAAAATCATCTGACGTCAGAAATCTGCCATGGCTTCTAAATGTTATGGCGGACTGAATCTGTTTTCCTTTCTATTAGGAGAGTATAGAGTATAGACTCTATAAACATTTACAGCTTCCAGCCTACTTTAAAGAAAGAATTCCTATGGGAATTAATGGACTGAATGACCAATATTCTATTGTCTTTGTTCCTATTCACACAAAAGAACAAATTAAATTATGAATCCTCTTTGCTTACCAGAAGAAAAATTAAGAATCATCTTCGGTCCGTTATGAAGTATAAATAACTGGTATTACTGATGTTCCTCGAAATAATGGCAAGGAGTCTGATCTTGAGTCTTGATCATCACTTTCAGATGGCATCCCTATGGTTGTTGTCTCGCTAACAGACTTTGTGGTGTTGAAACTCTTCGGCTCAACCCGGTGGGGGTTCTTGGAGATAATGATGATTTAGAAAGGCAGCTTTTTCTCGGAGACAGATTAACTTGCTCCAAAGCTCGGAACTGAAGTTCACTCGGGTAATCCCGCACACAACCAATGCGAGGCCCGGCTCCGGTAGTCCATTTGCAAGATAACCGTCTTCCCAGTTGGCATGATTTCATTCCCTTGTGGGAGTTAATCCTTTTAAGTATTGACTCTGTTGTAATGGTTTCTCCATCCGTCTCATCTTGTTTTTCCTTGGAAGAGTTTTCCTTCTGAACCATGTGATCCGGCTCTGAAACAAAAGCTTGTGCACCTTCTTGAACTTCTTTAGGAGACTCCATTTGGAAACTCCCACAAATTGTACCCCTCTCCGGGATTTCAAGGTTGCTTATTTCTCTTCCTAGAATAGAAAGCTTTGTTCTAGGCGCTGCCATCTTAGAGGCACTCTCTTTCTGAGATAAATTGGCTTTATCTTCTAATAAATCCCCGTCTTCATCAATGATCTCTTCAGCCTCCAAGCAACTCATGTCCTCGGTCATGTCCTTTATATATGAGGGGTTTCTAAGATGCTTCTTGCTTTTCTCTGACTCTAACTCATCCTCGTCAACTGCATTCATCTGCACATAGCACATAACAGTACCATAAGACATTGTCCTCCTGTCTTTTACATGTTTTATAAAGATCTAAGGCATTACAACAGAATGTGAAACGAGATTTTTCTCCTGATACCTTGACATCAGAGAGGTGCACATTGTTCTCCTGAAGGAATGAAATAAATTCCTTAAAATTCTCTTCGGTTGGACGATAATGGCCACTGTGAGGCCAAACTGCCTGTTAGAAACAAATAACATGATCATTTTTAGCGATACAAATAAAATAGTAAAGTAAAAACGAGTAAATACAACAAATCGGCCTTGGAAGATATACTTTCTAATGTTTCAATTCCTTGATTTATTCCTCCACACGAGTTAATCCCTCAGGGTATAGTATGTTAACCGTTAGTCTCTCTGCTGGACTAAATTAATCAAAATAAACGTGTAACAAGTTGAAAAAAGTTTGAGGGACTAATTCCTATGGAGGAATAAATACAAGGATTAAAAATTAAGGAGGCAAGTCTTATAAAAACCAAATATTTGTTCCAGGATAGTTATGAGCCTTTTACTAATTCTATATACCTTTAAGACACCGTATTCAACAATTAATCTCCCAGCAGCTGATGTGGCTCCTCCAGCCAAGAAGCTAGAATGCTGAAAAGAACCCTTTTTCTTCATACCAACATATAAGCTCTTCGATGTGCTTAGGACGAAAATCCATTTGGCATGCCCACCTTCTCCATTAGTGTGAAGGAGTTCTCCAGATTGCTGGTAGAAGAACCTTCCATCCTTAACAACGACTTCATAAGCCAACCGTTCCATCTGCAAAATTGAAGAACAAAAGTAATGAATATAAACTCAACCAAAAGGTTGCTAGAGTAAATATGCATGGTTAGTGGATACTTGTGTAAATGTTGGAAAGCTTACCGGACCCAGATATTTAATACACTGTTGTTGAAGTTTAGATCGAGGGCACTTTTCAAGATTTACTTCCTTTCCTTGTCCTATATCTAGCCTGCAAATGTCAAAGGAGAAGTTATGTCAAACAATAGAGTAATAGACTAAGTTGTGAGTTGTGACCACAAGAAAGATATTTCACAAAGAATATTACCAGTAGAAGAAAGGTTCCCTGCTCTGACACTGGAGCCAATTGTCATAATAGAAGTGCAGATTATGTCCATAGCGGTGACGCGGATCAATCTGTTCCACACATGAGAATTTCAAAGGTTATTATTGCTGAAAGACCCAGACATTGTTTTGTAAAGAAAGAAAGATCATGCATCTTACTAACCGCTTCCAGCCAATGCTGTAGAGCAAGTTTTTGACCTTTTTCGTCTTTTGATAGACCTTTTCCAACCTGCAACAACAAAGAAATGCTTACGGTCCTTTTCATCCACCCTAAGCATTGACATGACATAACAAGGGTAAAAAACTTTCTAAGCATCTGGATATGAGACATACCTTAGCAGCTTTGCTCGTAGCTCTCGACCAGCGTGAAGTAGCAGTTTCAGGTTTCTCAATGTCAAAGAACGAGATTGACCTGCGGTTGAGTTCAGCAAAGTCCAGGACCTTCCACCTAGGAATGAAACAAAGGTCCAGATCAATTGGGGGAAAAAAACAGAGAGATATTTTATGAAGAAGAGCAGGCTTTTGTTTTGAAATGAGCAAGTACCAGCATTGTTCGGCAAGAATTGCACAATCAGCTAGCTTTCTTCTGGTACGAAAGCTCTTATATACCTTCTGCAATTTAACAGCAGCCATGTGTTTTGGGTTTTTTAGATCCAAAGTTTGTGAGTGGATGTTTTCCTCTTTACAGTCTAATCTAGAAGAGTGACCAAGATCATCCATCTCTTTTCTGTTTTGGCTCATTCTTGAGGTAGTCATGATTTTCTCACTGTCAAATAAGAGAGTCTTAGCTGTAATAATTCTCTCCATATCATTCCTCTTGAAGCTCACTGATTTTTCTATTGTCATCCTTCCAGAGCCAAGACATTTCCTTATCGTTGGTTCTGAACCAAGATGTTTGAAACTAACAGACCGAACTAGAGTCTTGACTTCTTTGCCAAAACTGATGGATCTTGCCATAGAAGAGTCTAAGCCATCATCCACATCATTGTACTTTGCAAATGAACATGAAAGGGAAATCGCCATACAGCAATAAAACAAATCTGTACGGCTAAATGCAGTCCAAGATCCTGTAAAAAGACGAAAGTTTACAATATCATCAAAATTTCGATATCATATAATGCATTTTTCCAGTGGTCATGATCATCTGCAGCAATGAAGTGTCTAAGGAATAACTAATGCAGTATGATACTCCTGATTCTGCAAGCTGTAAGAACTCACACCATTCTTCATTATTCAACAAGTCCATCAAAAGAACTTAGAACACAAGTCCATCAATACTCATAAAAGTAACTATCTGGGGGGAGAAGAATGCACAATAGGAACTTGTTGAAAAAGAGATGCATTTTCACCGGCAAGAACACAAGCCATTCTCATCAAACTGATCAACAAAAAATTTCAAATGGGATGTTAGAAATAACACTTGGATCTGCAAAAGCCATCAGTACACGATTCATTCTGTATCAAGAAATAATCCCCCAGAACAATTTTATGCTCCCATTTTTCTCTAACAAATGCTCTACCATCAAACCAAACAAGTCTCCAAATCAAGATGAATAACAAACCACCGACAAACCCAGTTAGAGATGGAAATACGGATCGTGGGAATTTTCACCAAATCGTAAAGTCCCAAGCAGACAAAAACCAAAAAGAGAAGAAATATCAGATACATTGCAGCATAATACAACCAATCTACATAATCTGGATTCATATACTCCAGACAATCTGAACAGCATTACGAAGTGAACACCATTGTAGCAGTTTCAATAACCATAGAAGCAAAAGGAAATTTTGAGAGAGAGCGAGAGAGAGGAGGCAGTACCCGAAGATTCAAGAACCCAGAAATTTAAGGGATGAGAATCTTTTCGTATCAATTCGGAAAGAAGCGTCCGAAACAAGCTCAGAGTGGAAATGCTTCTCAACGCTTGCTCGCAGTAGCAATGAGGCAAGTCTCGCTACGCTTATGCGTTCTTATAAATAGAAGGGACCAAGAGGTGTGATATGGGCCGTTACAGAGCGAGACCGTGTCAATACACGCATGAGAGCGACAGAGTGAGAGAGAATGTGTGTGTGCGTAAGAGAGAGAAAGTCTCCGACCATGTGGAGGGAGACAAGTAGACAAGTTTCTTGGCTAGTTACCAGCTAATCCCATATTTGCACCAACTTTTTCTTCATTTCCAAAGATAAACATAATAATCACTGCTTCGTCCATCTGACTAATTTGAACAGAATCAAACTCAAAGCCTTCAGATTAAAGCCCGGGATTTGAAAACCGACTAGTATGGATAGATCCCATGGTTGAACTCCTCACTGGAGTTATTGATGTGTTGGTTTGGATCATAGAATCATTTTCCTTGATTGAACTGGATTCAACCTAAAATAAAACTGGAAGTCAGATCGGAGCCTGGAATGGTTTTTACAGAATTAGATGGGCGTTGAGCCATGCAAAATTGACTAAACAAGTGAACAATATTTAGTGAGTTGTTCATATTACTACCTCCTGCGCTTAATATGAGACCCTATTTGATTTTTATTTTGATCATAAATATAAGATCTCAATCCATTTTGTTTCTCATATTTGTACTCTTTTTTTTCCAAAATAGTCCTTCTAATAATAAGAGTTCTAGTCAATACACTTGATTAGCAATAATATTTTAGAAAAGACAACACCTATTTAGGACAAATAACTAACTCAACTTACTTCTTTAATCTCCTCAAATTAGTTAACTGGCTCTTATAATTAAAGCCAGAGGTAGTATTATCCAATGATACAATCCTGTTATTTAAATATTAGCATTTAATAAAATTTAATTATAAATCCATATGAACCTAGAAAAAAAATTCATAACCATATTTGATTGGAGAACTTAATATATTGGATATAAGTCTTGTTAGGAATCACAATTATAAGCACTTATACCAATATTTCAGATAAGTTGGGATAAAACTATTTTCACATACTTACCTTGTATTTCCTAAAATTGCTTTTAAAAAACCGATTCAAATGCCCCTAAAACTTTTTCTAGTAAGACCTACACAATTAATTATGCAATATGATTTTATTTAATTTCTTTTCATGCCAGGAATAATTTTAAACACACAATATTTAATATTTTAATGTTAATCCCTTTTGCCTTCTCCATTTCAATTTTCCTAAATATTTTTAGCACGTTAGACATGAGAGTTATTTTATTTTTATATTAATTTATTATGCTTTTATAGTTATTACTTAATAAAATGATTTATTTTTATTTTTATATTTATATTTCAATAAAAACACGAGTGTTAGTTTTAAGATCATATTTTTCCTGAACAAACATTGCATATTTCTTGAGTGATTAACGCGGGAGAATTGGAAAGCCAGCAGCAATATAATATTTCTAATTCTAAATATAAGATCTCATTTGCAATCTACAAATAAAATCTTATATTTAGGAACAAAATAGTAGCATTTAGCACATGCACAATAATATAAAAATTCTAATAAAATATATTGTCTATATATTCTTTGGAAATATGACTTGTTTATCCATTTGAGGAGAACTTGCATTTATTATTTATTAAAATTATCCAAGAGAATTTAAAATAAAATAAAAATTACTCCATCCATCCTTAGACATATCTACTTAACAAAATCACATAAACAAAGAAAGTTTGTTGTATTTAACCCCCCCCCCCAAAATCTACTAAATGTTTTATACTAATTTTGGGTATAAATTTTTTTGTTGTTGTAATGTTTGTTTTTTTTGGAACTTCTAAAGATAAAAAT
>NW_021632875.1:0-29252 GCF_004799145.2 Neltuma alba
TCAGAAAGACTTGCAACAGGAAGCGAGGGTTCAAGCGGAATGATTCTTTGCGCAGTGCTAACAGTACTCCCAAATCCGCCACCTCCTCCTGTTCCTCCTCCAAAACCGTCAGCCCCGAACTTGAATTCAAAGAAAATGTGTCATCAAATTCAAATGCTGTCCAAATAGGACCATCTCGAAAGCATCTGCGTGGCCTGTTGTTTCAGCCAGGACTTCACCTGGTGGTCTCGACCCACTTCCCCCGAAGTCTCTTAATGAGAATGAGGGCTACAATAGCGCTGACGAACAATTCCATGCTTTTCCGTCCTCTTATGATGATTTAGTAAGTTAACAGTTAACCAAATCTTATTTAGTTACAAATCTTGTGCATCGGCTTTATAAATTCTCTTTGATGATATTTTGATTTTAGATGAATAGGTGATTTAGATAACTTACTTGATTTTGTGACAAATCTTATGTTGAAACTTGAAGCCTCTATGCTGGTTTTGTGGTAAAGGCTTGCCCTGGTATATTACGTATTTTCTATTTGGGGCTTGTTTCTTTCCTTGTTTCTTAATTGGGTTTCCCCTTGAATTCCGTTCCTCATCCACTGTTTCCAAATAGGATATGTTCGTGTATTGGAATTCCAAAATCAATAAACCAGTTTTGTTCTCAGCTTCTGCTACGTACACTCAACTTGTGCTTGCTATGCAAGCAGCCAGCTATTGGCATAGAAAAAGGAAGTTGGATGACTTAAGGAAATCATGCAAGGCAATTTGGGATGGCCTCTAACATAGATGAGATATTCTAGAATAGAAAGGGAATCATTGGTGTTTTTTGTTGAGCTGTCCTTAGTTTTTTGGGTCTCTTATGTCATATTTTTATATTATTTTTTGTGTGTGTATTAAATTTTTGATTGTTGTATTGTTGTTTTCTAGTATCAGAGTGAATGGTTGAGACCGAAATATAGGGAATGAATATGGTGTGGGAATATAATTGAGAGAATATGAGGAGAATAGGAAATTGATTTGGTTTGGGTTGACTTTGTATTTTGCATACAGGAGGTAAAAAGGAAGATGGGGAGTGGGATATTTAATGCTGATAATTTAAAAATAAACTATTTAATCTATAATAATTAAATTGGCACTAGACAGAAAAAAACGAAAGTCTCTTGCCTCCCTCTGCTGTGTAACAAAGGAACATCCCCTTATTTTCCTTCCACATTATACACAATCACACATTCTGTATCTCCCTAACTGTGAGTTATACACACACCATGTGCCTTGGCAAAGTGTAAATCAGGCACCACTGGTTTTTGCTGCTTCGATATTACAATTTATTGCTTGACAGTCTTTCCCATGATATTCATCCTTTATTGATGAGGTATTGATATATAATGTAGGAGAGAGAGCGGCAATTTGAAATTGATATCAGAAGGGCAAAAGGTTATGAAGTAAAAAGAATGCTGGAGGATGGAAACTGTCTTTTTCGTGCAGTTGCAGACCAGGTTTATGGGGACTCTGATTTATATGATCGGGTCCGACAGATGTGCATAGACTATATGGTACTGTGACGTTCTAGTTATTTTGTTTCTAAATCTTCATCTTCTATCTGTGGCTCACATTATTATATCTGAAAATCTGCCTTGTTGATTGCATATCCATTTGATGACATCCTCCTTCGTGCCTATGATTTTTGTGGCCTTTGACATTGTAATTTGGATTTTTGACGTTTAGTTTTATGCTATTGTTGAACGGGAGTGGCAATGGGCTATTACGTTGTTTGAGAGAATTTTTAAAGATTCCTCTTACCTTCCTCCATTTTGTCATGCATCTATGCAGATATTGTAATTTGATTGAAAAATATGATATTTCTACTATATGACTCATTGGATGCTTCATTGGCAAAGTGGTTCTGCTCTATAACATGTAGCTTTTTTCCGCAGTGCATGAATATCACTTCCTGGATATTTATTTTCTTGCCTTTATCCATTGATAGAAGTTTTATTGAGCTTTAGAACAATTGTTTTTTTTCTTAATTATCTCCAGGAGCGAGAAAGAGACCACTTTTCTCAATTTATTACTGAAGGCTTCACATCTTATTGTAAGAGGAAGAGAAGAGATAAGGTATGCCGAAGTATAGTTTGAGATGCTATTGATTCTAATTTTGTGGTTTTATCTCTAATTATTGGGTTATCTGATTATATGCGTTTATATAAATTGCTTTCTGCCCCTCCTTTTTTTTTTTTCCCCACTTATCTTTTTAGATGTTGAGCATCTTAGGAGACATGCTGGCCAAGTTATTCTTCCTATTAATATCGATTTCAAATTGACTATTACCATTTTGCAAGATGGAAAACTTGACCTTCAAAGCTGTATGTGGGATATAACCGGGAAAAAAATAGCATTGGAGGTTTTTCTTTTGGTTTGCTGGGAGGAGTGTGTGTGGGGAAGTGAATTTTGAAGGAACATATTAAAGCATGCATTTGGGCGAGGGTGCATAAATGATAATTAGTGCTTGATTTGTGTTGTCTCTGCCTTTTTTTGGCATGGGTGGTGGAGTTTTAAACAGTTTATTGACAACTCTCTTGTTGCTTTATAAAGAGCCATTTCCCATTTATTATGTAGTTGAACACTTTTTTCAATTCTAGTCATTTTAATTTTTTTCCTTGAAATTATGCATGCTGATTAAGAGTAAAGCATAGCCTCCTGTTGGGTGAGTATACAGAGTAACAGAGACAGTCATCCGAATGGATGTTGGCTGGACATGATTGCTAATTCTGGGGGTGTGCTGCATACCTCAATAAGGGGCTGTATAATAAAATCCTTGTGTAGCAACTGCGATCTTGCCTGTCTTGTGCATGACGAATGTGACTTTGCTTGTGCCCATTGTGTGCGACATTGAAACAAGAGAATGACATGTGCTGGGTGTGGCTAAAGATGACTGGAACACACTCAGTTTTGCTTGATATGGCCAGAAGATCGCTGATCTTGCTAAAATGGTGGGATGCATGTTTGCTGTGTGTTTTTCCATTTATAAAATTTTTAAATGAACACATATTTGGAGTAAGAAGATGTATTATGTATTATCTTTGGTTCTAATTATAAGAGCTAGTTGACTAATTTGAAGAGATTAAGGAAAGAAGTTAAGTTAGTTATTTGTAATAAATGGGTGTTGTCTTTCCTAAAATATCCTTGCTAATCAAGTGTATTGGTTAGAACAACCATTATTAAAAGGACTACTTTGGAAAAAAAATGCATAAATATGAGAGACAAATGGATTAGGGTCTTATATTTAGGACTAAAATAAAAGTCAAACAAGGTCATATATTAAAGACCGGAGGTAATATATAATATGAGATTGATAGTTGGAGTAAAATTTGAGTCTATTTAATGATTTGGTTGGAGAGGGTGGATGTTGTAATAATTAATCGGAAAATAAATTTCAATTGAAGAAATATTTAAAAAATGACATAAGTTTGTTTAAATGTATTATGAAAGGACAAACTAAAAAAAAAAAAAAAAAAGAAGCCACCTTAGGTCAATTCTACGGCAACTGGAGAAGGGAAGAGATTGGGTTTGGATAACTAGCAAACTATTTTGTAGTATGATATTGGAAAAATATTTATGTAACTAAATATAAATAGAAGTTAACAGACTATAACAGCCTGCATCAATTTTTCCTCTCCCCTTCCTTCTCTTCCTTCTTTGACACGTGCCATCATTGCATCCACACCAAAATTGAACATCTTCCCCAGCTGTGCCCTGACATCCACATTACAATTGCTGTCATTCCTCCTTTCTTCAACCTCAATCCCTCTCTCAGCAGCAAACACAGATCCAGTGCAAGAAAAAAAAACAGAAACACATATCCAGTGAAAAAAATAAAAAAGAAATTGTTGCTGCCTGGGGAAGGGTGAACCATGTCAGAACGATCTAGATGCAATCATTACAGATGGTTTCTCCTTTCATCTAGATGAGAGTTGTGGAGATTGGTCGATGCAAGGAATGAGATGGATGACCTGACAATGCGAGGAAGGATATGGATGATGATGTGATATCTTGATATTTTGGTAAATGTGCCATCTCATTTTTCAAAGGAATGATGATTCCTTAATTTATGGTAACAGGCATTTGTTAGTGTGACAATGACTGCAACCAAATGCACAAAGTGATGTAATGCCATATTCCCCCCATTCCCTAGGGCCCATTTCCAGGAACCAAACGCTTCCTAAGTAAGCATTTACTTACTGAATTTTATCATTCTATTCATTCATGAGTTAAAATATGAATACATGGCACAATTCGAGGGACAGTGGTCACCACTTTTCAGTGTTATAGAACAGGAGCCCTAGAAATAAGATCAATTCACATATTTGGTTATGTGACGAAGACATTGCAATCCTTTTAATGTTATCTATCAAATGCACGTGGTCCTCTGGGGGGGGTGGAGCCTTTCTAATGTGTATTTTTTGTGCTTGGCAGGTCTATGGAAACAATGTTGAGATTCAGTCCATGTGTGAGATGTATAATCGTCCCATTCATATATACTATTATACTATAGGTACTAATTCATATTAGAGGGAGTGATTTTAATGAATGTTTGTCATTATTAGTTACGCGCTCTTTGTTAACATCAATTATTGACGCAGAACCCATCAACATCTTTCATGGAAATTATGACACTGACACACCACCCATACGACTGAGTTATCATCATGGGAATCATTACAATTCCCTTATTGACCCACGACGCTTGACAATTGGTGCAGGACTGGGGTTTAGCTGCCTTCGTGGGGTGTGTATCTTACCTATCATTCTGTTTCTTGCAGTGCCTCCCTTTTGTATTCTTTCTATTGTGCTCTGTTCTGATAAAAAATGTTGGTAATTGATGTTTATATACCAATAGAAACAATTGGTAGGCACATAAACCTCGCCAAGGTTCAGGAAGCTCGTGGAAGTGACCCTATAACTCGTGAAAATGACTCTTCATCATATATATATATATCATTTGGTCAACTAATGGCTGATGTTCTTTTTTTGTTCTCTGGCTTTTTTGGCATTATAATGCAGACAAACGTTGACAAAGATCAAGTCAAGGCTGCAATCAAAGCTCAGCAAGACCAACAGATTGATAATGCAAGTATCTTGAAATGGGGTGCGAATTAAATGTTGTTGAGTTTAGTGTTGACAGCATTTTCTTGTTTCTCTGAACAGGCACTTTTAGCAGAGGGACGGTTTTACTCCGATCTTGAGTTTACAGAAAAGGAGATTGAGCACATGGTGATAGAAGCTTCTCGGGCTGAATATCTTGCTGATGTTACATTTAAGCAGCAGCTTGCTCATAGAGAATCCTCAACTTCAAATGCCGAACCATCATCTTCTGGAGCAAGTGAGTTTCTTCATCACCTTCATGCATATACAAACACAAATTTTTAAGACTGAAGGAGACCGAAATGTGGTAAAAAGTTCAGGCTCGTTTACATTTTGGCATGAGACCCATTGAATGAGTAGATAAATCAATGTATGGCAGGATCATCAGGTGGAGATGGCAAGACGGCGATGGGGAAAGAGCGAGATTCAAATCTGAGCAATAGCATGCAGATGGTGCTATCCATGGGATTCAGCTACCTGCAGGCGATAGAGGCCTATAGCATATTTGGGGATGATGTGGAATCTATGGTTTGTTACCTCTTGGAAACCAGCAGCAGCAGCAGACGGAAAGGCAAGGCCACCGAATGAACTCTGAACTTACTGGGAGGCGACATGCAATGTAGTCAACTGTGGTCAATTTATGGAGACAAAACTTGGAACTTAAAATATTCAACTATCGTCCTAGTCCATTAATTAAATAATAATCTTGTACTAGGCTTTTTTGAATTTAATATCCGGCATATGCATGAGGTCCAAAAAAGGAAATGATCAGTTACCACAACTCAGTTAACTAATTTTATATGACTGCTTGCTATGCTACTGTAAGAATTGGGTAAAATAAATATTTCCTAAATCTGTTTAGAAGTTTATGTATGTCTGACTATCTTTTGCTTTTATCTTCAGAGGTTTTATCTTTGCTCCTAAATTTGCTGGTTTTGTGAATATCTGTTTTAAAGTACTACTTTAGATTTGGATGGTTAACTCTGGTGTTCGTCTAATAAAATATTTCAGTTTAATCCTACGTGTATTTATTGACTTAAAACAATTCAATTTAATCATCCCAGTTTCCTCAACTTCCTAATCAAGTTAATGAGATGCATTGTGTTGGTCAAATTCGAAAGTATATCAACCTTGTAGGCTTATTCATTTTTTCCGTACGCCTCTCTTTTCAGCCCTTGTCAGCTTTCACTTGCTTGGCACTTTTCTCGACAGGATCTTGCGAATTTTTGTTTCCAATTTTTTTGCTCGCGAATAAGAATAATGCTATTCTTCTCAGTACTACTTAATTATAAAAGTCAGTTAGTTAATTTAAAAAGATTAAAAAAATAAGTTAAGTTAGTTATTTATTTATAATAAATATGTGTTATTTTTTTTAAAATATCCTTACTAATCAAGTGTATTGGTTAGAACTATAATTATTAGAAGGACTATCTTTAAAAAAAAAACATAAATATGAGAGACAAAGTAGATTGAGATCTTATATTTAAGATCAAAATTAAAGTCAAATAAGATCATATATTAAAGACTGGAGGTAGTACATACATTGAAAAAATAATCCTATTATTTCTCAAGCTTTTGCTTGCCCTTTCATTGTTAAAAAACAGAAAGAAAAAAGAAAAATCCTATTGTTAGAATTTTTATATCATATGTAAATTAAAAAGTATATTGAATTTTCAAATCTAAAAACTTAAAGCAATATAAATCAGACGAAGTACTTCTTAAAAATGTTTTATATGGAAAAAGGGACTGGTGTTTTCTTCAAATTTTAACCAACGTCAAAACACGGGGAGATGATTATATTCTTGAAATTTTTATATAATTGTTTATATGTGTTTTCTCTATTTTCCACGTAGGACTGAATATTGGTTTCTTTTAATAGGAGAGAGCATAAATTTGGTCGTAAACTCGGAGTCCTTGAGAGTTTCTACTAACTAACTAAATTTTTTTAATTTTATTTTAACCATTTAAAATCCCCTCCCGCCCCACCCATGGGAGAGGGACCATCAGGCATACTCCATTACTCCAATTTTGACGTACAGCTCTTTGTTTCCACGGGCAATTAAGTCCATGGGCATTTTGGCCATTGAGCGACCCAAGCATGCAAAGCGAATGTTCTCACTCTTGGTTAATTTAACAGAATATTAACAGCTTTCTGGCGCAGAGTCTATCGAGGAAGCCCAAAGAAGTGAGCGCAGAAGAGTGTGCAGTGCCTGGCTTGAGATCTTCCGTAGCCGCAATGAAGATGACAAGAATGATGCGAGTCTTTCTTGAAGAGCATGTGGAGGAAGATGAGGTGGTTTTGAATCTGTATGAAGTGGAAGAAGCCGAGGATGACGACGACGCTGGCGGTGAAGGAGACGATGAGGAGGAGCAGCAGGAGGAGGAAGGAGATGATGGTGACAATGTTGAAGCTCCTGAAGGCGAAGGGGATAATGATGAGGACGACGATGAGGAAGAAGATGCTGGCGAGCACGATGGTGGTGTCGACGATTCCGATGGCAACAATGACGGTTCCGGTGACGAGGAGGGGGGAGCTGCAGACGATGTCAGTTTGCATAAGATTTTTCCTGTGCATCGTTTTTCCTTTTTCTCTTTTTAGTTTCTTTATTTCAATTCTTGGTTCATGCTTCAATTTTTTTTTTTTAAACAGATCCTCGACGTCCGTGCTGAAATTCCTGATGAGGATGAGGAAGGATCTAGTGATTTGACTGGTGAAGACATCAAAGATGAAACTGAGGGTGGAGCCAAAAGAAAGAGGTCAGATGATTCAGACGATGGAGAAGATGATTAGAGTCCCTCTAAACAATGGAAGCCCTAGCTACTTCAAATAGATTCTGTTGCTCATTGCCATTACACGGCGGTATTTTGAACCATTACTATTGACTATACCCAACTCATCATCTTGTGGTTTGCAATTAATGTTAGAGTATAATATCTTTTTCTTCTTTGTGAAAGTCTATCTCATTTGGTATTAACATTTACGTTGAAGTAGGGGAAGTGCTGTGAACTGTCTATAAAACATTTAGGGATAAAATTAATGGAAAAGAAGGAAAGACCATAACTGATGATATATATATATATATATATATATAAGGGAAAAATCAAGGGAACAAGGCATAATCTGTCCGGAAGAGACAAGAGTATTCATTATGTAGATTGAGGAATATGATCATGATCAGGCAGAAAAAGAATTAACATGCTGGAGAGTACTAATGTTGAGAAAGAAAAGGGAGAATTTAATAGAAGACAAACTGATTGACAGCATAACAGCACACATTTATCTACATAATATTTAATATTCTAGTTTGAGTTTAGAAGAAAATGAATATGAATTTGATTATCATCGAGCGGAGATGATTGAATTCTCTGTCTACTTAAAATGAATAATTCTCTTCATTTTGCTCATACGAAATTCTTTGAAGACAGAGATTAGGATAACATAATTTAAAAGCTCTTTTTTTTTTTTCATTATGTGCATGGCATGCCACAGGCCGTATCAAATATTCTCATTTTGGACATTTATTTTGGTTTTTGTCACATTTGAAGTGTGTAAAAGCAAAACATAATAGGGATTATGGTGGGAATCTCGCAAAGCGGTTACCAAAATCTTTGACTCCACAAAAGGTCTGGTCACACCCTATGATTTCCCTGGAAAGGATTCTGAGGAACTCTCTTTATTTCTGACACTTCAGCCTTTTTATAGTGAAGGAATTGGGAAATTATCCTGAAGTTTATATATGCGATGGCCAAGGATAATATTTATTCAAAACTGTGAGCTACTTAAATACTACTATATGTGTGTAAATTTTAGTCTGATTAACATAGTCATCAACCCCTGGCATTGATTTAAACGTTTTTAAGAACCAAACCCCCCATGTATATGGCAATTTCTTAACAACTTTTCTTTTGATATAATTCATATTGAAAATAGTTTTTATGGTGTTTGGTTTATTTTTATATTGATTTCTTGGGAATTAGTGGTTTTATGCAGATTATTTAAGCCTGTGAAGGCGTATATTTTTAGTGTAAATTTGACTGCTTTATTTGGATTTGCCAAATAGAATATAAAGATTGAAGACGGGAAAAAAAAAAAAAGGTAACAGTTACTTAGAACCCTGACCTCATGTACGAAACCTTTGGTTTGGAAAATTTGACGAGCAATTCGTTATTAATCAGCACTTTTTGACCACTTTCTATTTAAATAAAATACTCATCTAATTGTAAATATAAATCCCATTTTATAGTATAAACGAATCTTTCTTTTATCTTTCCTCTGGGTGTATGTTGGGCCTTCCTCGGCCTGTTTAATTAGTTAGCAGAAAGTGCGAAAGCCATCCCTCACAAGTAACTAAATACACTAATACATATAAATCACGTTTTAATTTCCTCGCGAAACATACTTTAGATCTCATGAAAAAAAAAACAAATTGTATAAAACATTTGCGGATTCCCAATAGATAATATATCTTCTTTTGCGCTTATTTCCTGCTAAGTTTGTTCAGTAGCCTTTTTCTCCCCATTTAATTCACCACAATTAAACATTAATAACCTCAATAATTAAAAAGAGAGATTAAGTCTAGTAGAAGGAACTAATTTCTCACAACATTACGAATCAATGTTCAAATTTTACTGGGAGAGATATTCACATTTAGTGATTGACGATGTCTCGAATAGGATTGCCTCCAATAAAAAAATCTCATGCGTAGCCCAAAAAAAAAAAACTTGATAATTGAAAGACGACTGTGGTTGGTGACAAATAGTGTCAAAATATGTGTGTGACTCCCTTATAAACCCTATGCATCATCAACATTCATTCATTTGAATTTAATTTCAATCATGTGAATCATCTAAAATCGAATATTAGAGAACGACAATAATTATAAGCTTCCAATATCATATTAAAACAACTTTTTTCTTGCATATGCGAAATACACATCCATGATTTAAATATAGCCACACAGCATACAGTACACTTCTACTTGTATTGGGGTGGGGGGAATCTTTTTTTTAATATGAACAATTCACCATAACGATATGCCTTGATTGGAAATAAGAGTAAAATGCAGTTAAATTGAAGCAACATTTTCTTTTATTTTCTTTTCTTTTACAGCTAATAACATGGGTATATATAAATTGTAATATATACGTGTGGATGGATGGAGATCAGAAAGATATGATATTGTTAGACTAGATCTTAGCAAATTAAAAGTAGGAGAGGAATGAGTTAATGATGAGGTGGAAGAAGAAGAGGAACGAATTAAAGGGTGTGGAGAAGAGAGAGGGTTGACTTTGGCGGTTAGTTAGTGAGACTTAAAATGCTTGGACAGATTTATTACAACCAAATAAGTAAATAACGACATTTAGTATAGATGCTATTTTTATGTGATCATCGGGTCAACCCAAATCGAATCCATACTTCTTACGTGTCCAAAGTCAAGATTACAGACTGTTTTGGGCCCCACCCCCTTCGAAATCGTTAATCATTTAGTGGACCGCGTCAATCTCCTCCTCCAAATTCATTCTTTCATTTAATTTAAGATGCACGTCTCAATCTTAATTTAACATAAATTACACAAAACTTCCTACACTTTAAATTTTATATATATATATAAATAACTCTCTTAATGTTTACAACTTAACAACAAATCACCCTACTTTTTAAATTTGTACAGACGACCCACAATTGTTAATTACATAACCCTTAAACTTTATGTTTGTATACATATATATAATCCCTACAAACTTTGTGAGATAACTCCCCTGAAAATATAACTTTTATTCCTAAACTTTGCATCAATTATTAATCTAATCTGTAAACTTTGATTTGAAACAATTTAATCTTCATAATTTCTTGGGTTGGAACGAACTATTCCTTATGGTTTTTTAACTCAAAACAATTCAATTTCTATAAATTAGAAGAGTTAAAATAAATTTAGGGACTCAATTGATAATTGAGAGAAAATTTTAGACATAAAAATTATATTTTAGCTGATTATTTTAAAGTTGAAAATTAATAGAATGTAATTTAAGACTCGGGTAGTGGATTGATTTTTGAAAGTTTGTTAGATTAAAAAATGTTTTCATTTTTTAAAAAATCTCATTCCCTTTTAAAATATTGTTTTGACCAAACTTTCAATGGAAGAATGACTAGGTATTGAAATTGAAATGGAATTTTAAAAATAAAAAAAAGGGATGAGAGAGAGATATGTGGATGGTTTGACAGTTCGACGCAAAACGCAGATGATCATCACTTGAGCGTCTTGGGAACACTTGATGAGACTTGCTCCTCCAATTTTAATGCCGAGTCTATTGCATAACTTTTCAAGACTTCACTTCTCTCTCTAGTCTACGTCGATCTGTTTCCCTTCTCTCTCTCTCTTTTCCTCTCTCTATAGAAACTTATGGCCACAGGGAGTGGACTCTCCATTGATTCAGATCCACCTTTGAGCGGCTTCTTCCTCTCCAATCCCATTGTCCTCTACTCTTTCCGTCTTTGAAGACTACCTCCCATGGACTCTTCCTTCCCTTTCCCTGCAGAGATGGACTTCTTCTCTAACAACAATCTCAAGCCTTCCTCTTCCTCTTCCAATGATGATTCCTCCACTCCTCCTCGTCCTCTTGAATTCAAAGTAAACGTGAGTTCTTCTTTCTCGCTTCATCTTCACACAAACACGCGCACACGCATATCTGTATGTTTCATATTCACTCTCTTTTTGTTTCTTGTTCTGTCATTTAGACTGCTCTCAATCTCTTGACCATTGACGGCGACCAATCCGTGGTGGATGGTGCGTTTGACGTATATTCAAATTTCGAAGAGAAACGAGCCAAGATTAGTGAGGTGAGATTCGTAGATGTAACATTGAACTGAAATGAATGACCCGTTTTTGTGTTGGGTGATTCTTGTTTTTTGTCTGGGGATTGAATCATTTACGTTGTGTCTGGGGCTGTGTCATTTACAGTTGCAGACTGAGATTGCTCTTCTTCGAGCTGAGTTAGAGAAGATCATGGAAGAGAATCATGAGCTGAAAGACACTCTGAATAAGGTTAACACCAATTACAATGCCCTGAAGATGCATGTGGACTTTATCGAGTCTCGCAAGGGCAGTGAGGACGCTGAGAAACCCGAAAACCAAGTGCCTGATGATGCGAGTCCAGAAGAAAAGAAACAAACAGATAGTAACAGAGGAACCCTAGTGCCAAGGCAATTTATAGATCTTGGATTAGCTTCGATCAATGATGGTGAGGCTAATAGTGATGAGCCTTCGCTGTCTTCCTCCAATGACAGATCAAGATCGCCATTGGAAGTGGAATGCAGGGCCAGAATTGGTTCTGATAAGAAGGAACTCACCAGAGAAACTGAAATTGAAGAAGCTGACAAGACTAATAAAAAATATAGTCCTCCCAGAAACGTTGATGATCAGCTGGAAGACATTATGAGGAAGGCAAGAGTTGCAGTCAGAGTTCGATCAGAAGCACCTATGGTGCGTCATGTAGCATTAATTGTATCTGGATTATTTTACTGTGAACTTGATACTTCTTTTATTGTGAATGTTTTTTTTTTGGGGCCAAACTTTTATTGTGAATTTGATAGGCGGATTAAATGATGTGATAATCAGATTACTGATGGATGTCAATGGAGAAAATATGGTCAGAAGATGGCCAAAGGAAATCCATGCCCTCGAGCTTATTATCGTTGCACCATGGGTTCGGGTTGTCCCGTTAAGAAACAGGTATTTATCTATCCTCATTCTTTTATCATACGTTTCATATATTATGCCATTGCAAGAGCTCCAGTCAAGTTTTTCAAAATCCAGGGAGGGATTAAAAAGTGAATTATTAATGGGCCTAAAATTTAATTAAAATAAACAAACGGGGGCAAATTTGATTTCATCATTTTTAAAAATAAAAAAATCTCATCAAATCAAAACAAAACGACGATTACTCAAAATTTTTCAATCAAATTAAAACAAGTAGATCTCTTCTTCCTATGATTGCTTGCCTCATAACTAATTATTGTTAGTGATGCTTCATGCTAATAAGAAGTTTGTTACATATTATCTCATTAAAAATTGATGGTATATAGTAGTTGTCTCGTTGACTATGCATTTTACAATTTAAGTCTTGAAATTCTCATTTTATTTGAATTTAGATTTTCTTTGTAAAAGAAGATATCACACTATTTTATTAAGATGGATTCAACAAGTATACTGAAAAACTCTAAATATAATAAATAAAGAAAAACATATATTTTTAATTACTTTTGCCGTAAAATACAATTGAATCTTGTGGACAAAATTATAGGTACAAAGGTGTGCAGAGGATCGAACAATTTTGGTAACAACATATGAAGGAAGTCATAACCACGCATTGCCTCCAGCAGCAATGGCGATGGCTCAAACAACAGCAGCGGCAGCAAGGACATTGCTTTCAGGATCAATGTCAAGCAATGATGGTCTAATGAATGCAAGCTTCTTGACAAGGACGACATTGCTACCTTGTTCTTCAAGTAACATGGCAACTCTCTCAGCCTCAGCTCCATTTCCAACCGTTACATTGGACTTAACTATTCCTCCAACACCACAATCTCCTACCCAATTTCAAATGCCTTTCTCAAATAATGCCCCTCATGATTTCACTCAAGTTTTGGCTCAAGCGCTTTGTAGCAACAAGCAAACAACTATGTCGGGGCTTCAAGTGAATAACAAAGACCCCTTACAATTGAGTGCTGCTATAGCAGCTGATCCTAACTTCACAGCAGCTTTAACAGCGGCTATTACTTCTATTATGGGTTCTACTCTGCCAAACAACGTTAATGGTGACAACAATGCCAAAGTTATAAGTAGCAATAACAGTTATTCAAATTTTTCAGGGAATTAGATACATGAATAAACACGTAGGTTGGGTTGATTTGTTTATTTATTTGTTTGGAGTTTGGCTATGAAACTTTGAGTTGAATTTTCCTATTATTATTTATCGATTTAATTGAATAGGTGATAGTTAACTAGACTACATTATTGATTTATTTATTTTCTTGGCTCAGACTAGACTGGAAAATATTGAGTTGATTATTATTTTTTGTTATTACTTTTTTTTATTTTGACATTAGATTTTTTTCTTGTTATTTGACCTTGAAGACATACAATCTTAAGCATATTTAAAGGCTCACATTTTAAGTAGATTTTTAAAAAGAGCTTTTTTTTATCTTATCAAGCCTTTGAAAGGCTCATACTTGAACCTAGAGAAAAAATTTAGACATATTTAAGCTTAGATGTGCAGGGTTTATATTTATGCTTTAGGCTCAAGCCTATTTGGTTAGTCTCCTCTAACTCCTTACACAAATAAAACGCCAGTCACACTCTAATTCTATAGTCTAAGAAAACTTGTTTTGCTTTATTGTTCTTTATTCGCTCCCAACGGCTTCCAACCATAATTACGCTTGAAAAGATAGTAAATTACTTTGGTTGTTACATTACAGGGCCTCCATTTCACTGAAATTTAAAAAAAAAAAAAAAAGAGGGTGAAGATTCTATGGGACGCCAAATTATGCTGTCCATAACGAGCTTATGATTTCATCTTTTTAAGCCAGTAGAGAAGGACGAAGTGGGGAAGAAAACCATACAAAAACTGAGAGAGCTTGCCGTGATTGCAACTAAAAATTTGACCGGGTACCGGCTAATTGTGAGTATGATGGAATGGGAACGTGCGGGTGAGAGAGGAAGACTAGGCCCCGGGGGATTGGCGCCGAACCGAAGCGGTTGTAGCAGCCCTCGTAAGAAAATTGTTATTGTCATTATCATATTAAAACAATAATAATACTACTTTCGATCTTTAATATAAAAACTTATTTGATTTTTATTTTGATCCTGAATATAAAACTTAAATCTATTTTATCTTTCATATTTATTCATTTTTCTAAGATAGTATTATAGTAATAATAGTTCGAACCAATACATTTGATTAGTAAGAATATTTTAGAAAAGACAACGTATATTTATTAGAAATAACTAATTTAATTAGTTTTCTTAATTTACTCAAATGAATTAAATAGCTCTTATATTAATAACTGAAGATAGTATAAAATTTGGGATAATTTTCAGATTTTTATTTTTATTTTAAAAATATTTTTGGCGGAAATTTGTTAAAAAATTATAGCTTTGACATATAAGTGCTGTAAATCATGAACGAAATCCACTCACGTAGCTAGGTTGTATTTTTCTTTTTAATTACGAAATATGACCAATGTGGAGAGCCACGATTAATTGGGCAATAGATTAAAGGGGCATATGATATTTCAGACCCTACATCACCCATCGATTAGCTTCTTTAAATAATGAATCAAAATCAGTTTTCCTTATTGTCCCAAAAATTTTTTAAAAAAAATAGCATAAAATTTTGCCGTACAAGATCAGGTGCAGAGCGCAGCATCCTGAGCACCGTCATGGAAATTGGCTGGAGGATGCCATGCCTGGGTAATGCGGTACAGGAAACAGAAACTGAAGGAGAAGAGGAAGAGCTTGTGCTTGAGGAAGGAGGAATAAAAATGGGAAGGGTAGTAATGAAAGAGCTAGGTCATGGGGCTGGCAACGAAAAGGGACTTTTCTTAAAATATAAAAAACCCGGCGAGACCCCAACAACGCTTAGAGATATATTGTGGCCTGAGAAAACAATCATGAAAGGGAAATATTTGATGATTTGTTCAACAATGACAATTTTTAATAAAAGAAATTTGTGGACTAACGTATGATAAAAAAAAAACTGTGAGGATTTGACTCTAATGAACGGTGAGCTTTAGGGATTTAACCTACCTAATATTTTTTTGTTTTGAAAAATACAATGCCGTTAGTATCCTAAGTATAAATTATATAATTTATAATAAGTTGTACTGTTTATAAATAATACAAATCATGTATTTTGTTGCCTACAGTAATAGATCATACGTTAGTTTTTCAAATTCCCTCTCGTGCATTAAGGACTTTGTTTAATGTAGAAGGATGAAAAAAAGGGACTTCAAAGCAATGCTATGATTCATTTGGCAAGTCGTGGTGAGAAGGTGATTTAAAAAAAAGCCATTGATATCTATTATATTTGTGAGGAGATGAAAAGCACAAGTTCGAAAAAGAGTAAGGTCAGAGAGGTGAAATCGAGAAAGAAGAGTAGATGAGGATCGGGTAATGGGAACCATTATGGTGCCACCCGAAGAGAATATCAATGAGTAAGGAGCAGGCGGTGGCAACCACCATAATGTCGCCGATAGTAGCAACGACTTTGACAATAATGACACTGCACAGTGACAGTGAGAGAACCAAATAATTGATCAGATGAATCCTGGGCCTTGCTTCTTATTTCCTCATTAAGGGGATCACTGTTTGCTGTCTGCAAAGAGATAACCCTGTTAAGGGACTGAGTTTGTAATAGAAACTTGAAATGTCTCCCAAGACTCAGGTATAATATTCAAATAACTTAATGATCAGTAATCAATCATTTTAAGAACCTCAGTAACTTGGCAACTAGACAACTAGGGAACCTAACAACTTGGCTCTAATACCACTAGGATGAGAAAAACACACAATTTGAGCCTAAGTTGCATACAGTAAAAATATTTTCTCACCGCTTAAAAGAATCTTCGAGGAAACAAAATAAGTATATGGAAGAAATTAAATAGTACAAAAAACATCAAAATTATTGACTTGGAAAACCCCTCAATGCAAGGGTAAAAACTAAGAGTTGTCCAGACTAAAAAAAAAAAAAACACAGCTTCACTATGATCAATATCTCTGAGACCAAGTAATAAATCGACAATCTAGTTGATGAAAATAACGCACTAGGTGTTGCAAAGCTAACTAAGTTTTGGCCCAATCCAACGGTTAATCAATCTATAGACACCGATTTACTGAGACTGCCCTGTGAGCATTTGATTTTTTTCTTTCTTTTCTTTTTCATTTCCTTACATATGGATGGTTACATGGGTGGGCGTTGATGCTCTCTGGGTTCCCGAGGACTATTAGTTCAGTGAACTGAGTGACATCATTGAGGAGGGGGCTGTTGCCGATAAGCATGCTTTGCAACCAACTGGGGGTGGAGGAATTGGGGATCAACCTGGAATTGGAGACGTAGAAATAGTAAGTTTAATTAATATGGGTGCTTTGGTTTATTTTATTATTGCTTTTTAACTTCTTCTTTTTTTAATATGGATGGATTAGGTTGGGATTGAGGTTTATTAGGGAGTTCATGAAGGGGAGGAGTCAAGTGACTTGAGTGGTGGGAATGTGGATGAGCAGGATGGTGGCCATGGTGCTGAGAGTGTTAAGGAACAAGACGGAGGTAAGGCTGGTGATCAAGAGCAGGACGGAAGTGCTGAGGAACATGATGGTGCTGAGGAACGGGGGGAGGCTGGCGATCATTAGTAAGACGGAGGGGCTAACGAAGGTGGGAGAGAGGGGAACAAGCAAGGTTGCAATCAACCAAAGCATGACCAGGCTTTCGGTGTGAAGAGAAAGAGAGGTGAAGCTTAAGTTTGTAGTCTGAAGGAACACGAGAATGAAGTTCGAAGGGACCATTTAGATTGTTTTTTTCTTTTTTTTAGCATCGACGCACGTTTCTGATTAGGAAAATAACATGACAAAGCGGGCCTGTTTATGACTAAAGATCTATTTAAAGGCCTAATTGCTTAAACAGGTTGGGTTTTTTTTTTTTGAAATCTACCCTGCAAGCCTTTCCTGTTTAATATATTATATATTTTAATTAATTATTTAATATATATAATACTTTAATTTATATTTTAACTTAAGACTTATTTTATTTGTATAGATATGTTGTTTCCTTTTATTCTTAGCTTATGTTCAATCTTCTTAGTTTTATAATTAATTTCTTATTAATCTGCTGCTCCTTTTTTATACATTTATATATATGTGCAAGTATGTTGGCAAAATATACGCACACATGCACCTAGATGTTCTTCTTAATGAACACATGTATGTCATACGTTGTTATTGTATGTTGATTGTTTTATTATCGTATTTTATTCTTTTGTTTTAGCACTATTGTCGTATTGTATTCTAATGGGATTTTTTTGGCATTGTGATCACATCTAACAAACTTTACAAATTATTAAAAATCAGGCTTTATTTTTATTTTTAGTCATATGCAGGTTTTTTTTTGTCCAGAGTATCCTCTTACTCGAACAGTAAGAGACTAATCTCCTAGAGTACTATCAGATGTCATAGTGGGGACCCCTCCCAGCAGTATTTTTTCCATATGTACTGCCCCAAGAATCGAATTCATGATATGATGTTTAAGATGCTCAAGTTCCTTCTACTTAGACCAACACTTTTTTTTTTTTTGCTAAAGCATAGGTATCCTTCTATTGGAGGAAATCTTATTCGAGACACTATCGAGCACTAAATGTGAGCACCTCTTCCAGTAGAGATTCGAATATTGATTCACCACGTTATGAGAGACTAACCTCTTCTGTTAGACCCAACCCCTATTAGTTGGTTGTAGGTTTTAAATATATAACATTAGAAGGATGTCAAATGTACACTTTAATAGATTCAAAGCCTACTTATAGCTTTCAAGGCCCAAATATGAGGTCTTTAAAAAATATTCAAGCTTGATGGACTTTTCAAGTATAAAGAAAAGCCTGTATACAAGCCCAAGCCTAGACTCAAACCATAGATCCCGTTACAAGCACAAGCTTAATTAGCCAAAATCTGGCCATGCTTATTTTCATCATTAAAGTAATATTTGCTATGAGGGAAATAAAGGGGATGGGAGAAAAAATTTGGACGAGCTCTATTTAAAAAATTAGAGAGGTGGGGTTTTAAATTTTTAATAAGGAGA
Source organism: Neltuma alba (assembly GCF_004799145.2). Lineage (NCBI taxonomy): Eukaryota > Viridiplantae > Streptophyta > Magnoliopsida > Fabales > Fabaceae > Neltuma > Neltuma alba. The sequence goes on from NW_021632875.1 coordinate 18,972, forward strand.
AGAAGTAATATAAAATAATAATAAAAATTAATTAAAAGTTTTTACCCCACTTTAATTTTTTTTTTAAATTGAGCTCATTAAAATTTATCCTCATCTCTCTTTTCTTTTATTTTCCTCATACTAAGCGCATCTTAAATGCAAATAAAGTTCAATGACTCATGTTAATATACTAGTTTTTTCTTAAGTAAAGTTCATTGAAGAATTTGTTTCTTTCTTTTATTTTTTTTATGAGTGAAGAATTTGTTTTAATATACTACCTCCGGTCCTAATTATAAGACCCAGTTGACTAATTTGAGGAGATTAAAGAAGTAAGTTAAGTTAGTTATTTGTAATAAATAAGTGTTGTCATTCCTAAAATATCCTTGCTAATTAAGTGTGTTGGTTAGAACTATCATTATTAGAAGGACTATCTTAAGAAAAATGCATAAATATGAGAGACAAAATGGATTGGGGTCTTATAATTAGGACCAAACTAAAAGTCAAACAAGGTCTTATATTAAGGACCGGAGGTAGTATTGCAGTATTAAATGAATATATATATGCATATATCAATAATTTATTACTTTATATATTTCAAATAAACTAAAATCTATTTTACCTATTTTATTCATTCTACATTATTAGTACGTAAAAACTAAATACTATTAAGCGAGTGTTTGGTAGAAATTAGATCATGGTTTCAAAAATATTTTACGATTTACAAAATAAATATACAGAGAAATTTACTTTATTTTATGAAAAAAAAATTTTAAAAATATTTTTAAAGGTTATCAAACATCGTAAGATGGGTTTAGAAATTAGAATGACAATTTTTTTTTTTTTGATAAAGAGAATGACAAATTTTTTATTCTTACGTAAGTAGAAAAGAACCCAATATCAAGGCTCCTTACGTATCAACTTTTCTCTATTTAATTAAGGGACAATAACTGGTTCACCTGCCTGCGTCGCCCCTCGCCCGTCCCTGTCTCCTTACGCTTCCCATTGGCCCCAAATTCTAGGGTTTGCGTTGCAGAGATCATCCACAATGTCTCAGAACGGCAAGCTCATGCCCAATCTGGACCAGCAGAGCACCCGGCATCTCAACCTTACTGTTCTTCAACGAATCGATCCCTTCGTCGAGGAAATTCTCATCACCGCCGCTCATGTCACCTTCTACGAATTCAACATCGACCTTAGCCAATGGGTTTGCCATTCATCCACTTTTCATTTTTCTGTTTTGCACTTTTCTGATTGCTTTCTCATCCTCTCTCTCTGCTTTTCGAATGACTGGTTTGCAGAGCCGCAAGGACGTTGAGGGATCTCTTTTCGTTGTCAAGAGGTTAGTTTCTTTTTACATTACTGTGTCCAAAACGGTGTTGCAAGTGGATTAATGGTTAGTTGGGAATCTGTTGAGAAATCCATGTACAGAGGATATAAAATTGGTGTGACATAAATTGAATACCTGGTCTGTTAACTTTATCAAACGGTTTTTAGGCTCAACGATCAATAAGTTCCGAATGATTCTATGTTTCGGAAGCTCAGGGCTTTTATGTTGGATTTTCTTAATCTTTGTTTTCTATTTATCTGCTGATGTTAATCAAGCCTAACTTTGTTGCTCTATTTTGCTGCAGGAATACTCAGCCACGATTTCAGTTTATAGTGATGAATCGTCGCAATACTGGTTAGTGAGTCCACCTCCCTTGTGTTTACTGCCGTCAGTTGGTCTATTACAATCTTGAGAATCCAAAATTATAAATTTTCGTGGCTTATTGGCAATTCAACCTGGCTCATGACTTGTCTTAGCGTTGATATGAATTTATGAAACCTTTATCTTAAAGAGAAGTGGATTGTGGGGATGGCCTGCACCTACTCTGCGGTTTGCTTCCTAGTCTTCCTTCCGGTAGATTCACTATTAAAGTTAATGCAGCAGTGATGTTTGCTCAGCTCTCCTGCACATGAACAATGTTTTTCAGAAGGATTTGTCTTATATTTAGTATACCGTATATTTAGTATTTCTTGTATATGATATAATATGTTTTTGTAGTTATTAGGTGTGCTTCTGCCTTAAAATTTTAGGATTGGGGCTTAGGTATTGGATATTGGCACTCCACGGCTGGCTTCTTACACTCAATATTGTGAGTATAGCAAATTAGTGAACATATGAACGCCAAATTGCCTTCTATGACTTGCTTCAATAATTTTATCACATAATCATGTTGGTGCTAGACATGGGAAAGGAAATTTCTAGTATCCTTTTTGTGTATCTTGCATTAAGTCTCGTCTATGTTTGAACTAGCATATAATTGTGTTGGCGTAAGCAGAAAATTTGGTGGAGAATCTGCTTGGAGATTTTGAGTATGAAGTTCAGATTCCATATCTGCTTTATAGAAATGCTACTCAAGAAGTGAATGGCATCTGGTTTTATAATGCACGTGAATGTGAAGAGTTGCAAATCTTTTTAACAGGTATTATTCTTACTGGGTTTGCAATTTCGCGTGCACCGGCTATCTTGCAGGCACTTTAATGTGATGTATAAATAATCAATGGGTTACTTCTGAGTCTGTCTTCATTATTCTTTCGTACGTCCATGCCCCCATATTTAGGTCATGAAACATGTGAGGATGTGAACCTTCCATGTTAATTGAGAGGTTCCTATTTTCAAATCTAACAAGTATAATCTCTCCCTTCATCCTCTTGCTGATTGGATGTATGTTTTTTCGACCAAAGCACAACTGACTAACTACTTTACTTTAATTAAATTTGATACCTTCCTTTTTTTTGGGGGGGGGGGGTGGGGGGGTGGGGTTGGGTGCTCAGAATAGTTACTATTTAATAAAAGGGATAGCGTGGAAAGAAAGAAGTTTGAGGAAATGATGTTGTAGTTTGATGGCATTTGATGCCAATGTCGCCGTGGGCTTCAAATTATTTGGAATTGGTAACATTATTAATTGAGTATTGTCACAACATTTGTCCGACCGTATTATTCAGTTTTGTTCAGTTGATTTTCAGGATTCTTAACGCCTATTCGAAGGTGCCTCAAAAGTCAAAGTTGTCTTCGACAAAGAGGTAATAAATTAATAAAATTCTTTCTTTTACATTTCGTTTAATTCTATCTGTTCCTTATCACAATCCATCCTTAAGGAAGGTTGATGTGATTTAATTCATGGTATTCTATTTTCCTTATTTCTTTCCCATAGAATTCTTTCATTATGCCATATTTATATCCATGCTCTTGAGAATATCATATCCAGGTTCTCGTGTGGTACTGATTGTGTAACCATATTAACTGTAGCCCTAATGTTCTATTGAAGGTGCTTGTTTATTTTTCCTAGGGCATGTTGTTTTTGAAATAGTGTTACAAGTTCTTTACGAATTAATTACAAACAACTACTTTTTTGGACTCTACAAATTAGTTAAGAGGACCTTATATTGGGACCGGTGGGAGTATTTCTTAGCTTTGGGAAAAATGTATGAGATCTGTTATTTCATTCATTCATATTCCAACCCCTCTACTTTTTTCTTGTCTGGTAGGTTATCACTGCAGTTGACAGCTTGTCTACATTTACTTGTCTTAGACTTTGAGAAGTAAGCCTCTGCTTTTATTTCCTTGCAGTGAGTTTGAGGAACTGGAGGCAGTACCAACTATGGCAGTTATGGATGGACCCCTGGAGCCGTCACCATCTTCTACTTCCAATCCGGTTGATGTTCCTGATGATCCTTCCTTTGTGAACTTCTTCAGTGTACGTACTTTAGAAACAAAATTATTTGCTTCTGATAATTTGTGATGGATCTATCTTCGCTTTTTTCTAGCCTGTATTTCATTAGATGTGTTGTGAGTTTGTGGCCTTTCTCATATGTAAACATTCTACTTTGTGGTGTTAACAGAGTTTCTGATTGTAAAGTGAACCTTTGGAACTTAGTTCTGATGAGGATAAGATTTTTCTCCTACAATGTTGCAGACAGCTTTGACCGTTGGGAATTTGACTAGTGCTCCAATCTCTGGACAGTCTTACCAATCTTCTCATACGGTTCCTTCTCTTTCTGTGCCCACGAATGCTGCTACATCCACTGTGCCAACCTTGCAGATACCTGCTCTATCAGCAACTACACCTCTAATGTCCCTCCACAACACTCCTGAAGCTGGTAGCAACAACCTAGCCACAAATCTTGTGAAGCCATCTTCTTTTTTGTTCCTCCCCCTTCCTCTTCAACGCTGATGGTCCCTCCTGCGCCTGCATCCAATCCAGCGGCCCCTCCACTTCAGTCTGCTGTTAGCATACAACGCCCACTTGGTACTCCCCTGCTACAACCATTTCCACCTCCAAATCCTCCGCCATCTCTTACTCCTGCTTCCGTTCCTCGTTCAAACTATGGGCCAGTGATTACCAGGGAAAAGGTTCGAGATGCGCTTCTAGTGCTTGTTCAGGTTAGTCTGCTTTTTGTTACTGTTCGATATTCTGCCTATAATACCATTTGCAAGCAAAATTGTATGAGTCGGTCTATCTGTTATATATGTTGTAGATTGTTGTCCGTTTTTCTTCTCGTCCATTCTCGTGTATCCTAACTGTGCTGTGCGCTACTGCTAGGACAACCAATTCATTGATATGGTCTATAGAGCGCTGCTGAATGCTCACCAATAATCACTTTTAAGAGGTGTTAAACCATCAACTTGCTAGAGGCGTTGTTTTTGGCACTTCACATCTGCTCTGTTATTTTTAGGCCAGGTTTTAATCATTATGTACAAGCCTTTGAATGTCAGTAAAGTATCTCAATTTGTAATATTGGTTGTACAAGCTGCTGATGTCCGCGTGCGTCTTTGCTAGTTTTCTGAATGTCGCCATATTTTGAGACAGACGTGGCGTATTGTATTTTTTTAAAAAAAAAAATTACAGAAGTATATATACATAAGTTGAATTTATTGGTGACATGCCTTACGACTATGCTACTTGTTAATGCAAAATAAGCGGCCTCATCAACTGTAGTGGTGACATGCCTCATACAAAGAAATGACGAGACCCAAGTTGTTTGGGCAATGAACTTTAGTCAATCAGAATGTATGTTGATCCCTCGTGCATTTAGAAACCACTAGCAACTAGCACGATCATCAGTCACTTGGTAGTGTCATGCCTTGCCTGAACACTCGGCCATGCCACCGCCAAGAGGAATTTAGTGATTTAAATCTTACCTTGTTTGTGCACTCGTTTCCGGTTGAAATTTGGTGCATGATAGGAAACTGTTGGGATGAAAACTTGAGCTGTTTTTATTCAATTCCCTGAGTATGCAAGTCAAGACAAAATTCATTCTATATATTTATTTCATTCTATAAATGAAAGGTTATTTATCAGTCATTCTAAACAAACTCTTAATATTTTTTTCTTTTATGGTAGAAATAACTTTTTGAAAAATTGTATTCATTTTTTTAATATTCTAGTACGGTAGTGACTAGCGAGATGACATAAAAGTTACTTAGTCTAATAAAGCACGTGAAAAACGTTTTTTCCCCTTTCGAAAAAAGGAGTGCTAGGGGTCATCAGTTCTCCCTACAATTGCCGGAAGTACCAGGGTCACTGAAGGCAGGAGTTCGCCAGAGATTTCTTGCCTTTCCATGAATTTAACAGCCTTAACTCAGGAATCTTCGGATCTACATATTCTCTAATTACTATAGCGAGACTAAACTTCATATCGACACGTGATTTATTGCGAATCAATTATTCAATTTTTGAGGACGAATGCAGTTTTGGACAAGTGATACTTTAATAGTTATACCCATGCCTAACGCTCCGAGAGATATCAGTCCGCAACAATGGGAATGCAAAGTTGATCATCCCAAGAGATTCAACTAAAATCACTATCACAAAATTTGCTGAACAAGGATCAAGGTACAGGAAATTCCAGGCGCTCTTCAAACAAAATCTTTAACGGTTTCTTTCCCCCGAAAAACCAATTCTAACAGTTCGCCTATGTTAGCGTTAATGGTTTTTGACGTGGCAATCGCTAAAACATGAAAAACAATATTATGCTTTCCAGCCTTATTCACTACTAGAACTGACCATAGCAATGGTATTGCAGCGACGTTTCATTCTTTAAAATGACGCGATGCTGCTAAATTCCATTTCATCGTTTACCCACTTACAATTATGCCTTGATCTGCCAAAACGCAGCAAACAATATTTTCAAAATAAACATCAAAATTTTACTTGAGCCTAGGAGTCCTCATTTTCGCAGAACACAGATCATACATCTTGCTGTTCCCAACCTCTCAACCAATCAACGTTATGCAGTTCGCTAGAGACTCATCCTAAAGTTCTACTGGAAATTGCAATACATGGCCAAACCTTGATGGAAAATCTGGCCTATGATCACTATGCGGTCTTCACTTTTCGTGAGGGAGGACGTCGAAATAAGCTGATTAGATCGTCAAGGCCCTGATTAACAGCATCACCAACAATGACTACACATAAACAACGCTGTGTATAAAATTTTGCAAAGTGATGTTAGGTAAGAGATGATACCCTAGTTGTGATGACCAAGAAACTGAAGAGCAAAATTAAATATGAACCCAATACTAACAGCAACAGAAGGTCGAATGTGACACTGGCAACCTGTAAAATTAAATAATTTGATTATTTCCCAAGCTAAAAGCATATATAACATGTACTTAGACATAAAGCAGGGCAGGTAAAAAACCTGAGAAAATGGAGCACAAAAAAAAAAGGAAGCATACACAACAATCAGGGTGCACGATGATTGAAAATATTTAAACCAGTCCTCTATCCACAAAGATCCATCCATTGAGTTCTCTCCAGCCACTTAAAAAAGAAGAGAAAGAGACAACTTGTACGACACAATGAATCAAAAGTATCTTCAAATACCTGATATACATTTAGCATTGCCCTAGTTGAATCATAGAAAGTGAACATGCCATCTAGCACATCTCGTTGCAGATCAACCTGGTCAGTGTGATCTTCTAATTCCTGTAAACAAGTATACCACTAGGGTGAGTAGAAAAAAGTGATAAAACCAGGATGCTTTGTTGTCAACTCTCAGTTTCAAAGGAATTGAGGATTTAGCCCCCTTCACTAACTTTTTCTTGGAAAAATGACATTCCTCCTAAAACACTACACAACATTAGTTATCAGCGCTTAGCCCATTGCCCACAGCACATACAGTCCGTAATCAACCAAAAACCAAGCCATAGACAGCCTAAAGTTGGTGCAAACTTACCCTCAACTAACCTACCAGCAAAACTATCCCATTATGTAAAAAGGCTAGAAAACATAGCAGGCAAACGTATCACAACAATACCTTTTTCAGTGCAGCAACAAAAGAATCATCTTTTGACAGAAATGGTGCCACCCGAGGTGTTTGTGACAACACATTTAACCATGATTGAATATAAGAAAGATTTACAGCCAAACTACTGTTGTCTGCGAATACCCGAATGTTTTTCCTTGATGTCTGTAAATATGCCTCTGCAGAAAGAAGAGCTGGTGATTTACTTCAAAGGTTAAGAAACAGTGAAGCTTCACAGCATAATGATACAACATAAAATTAATGCACATGCCAATCTGTTCTTACAATGTTCCTGTGATCACTAGGCAATGTAAATAAATTAACCCTACCGCAAGACTCTCAGCAATTAACTTCACACTCCTGACAACTGCAGTTTCATCAGCAAAATGCCTGCAGAATCAAGCTCTCAGAAAAATGCTATAAGAGGAATAATAATCTCGCTTTCAGGTCAAAAGATGAACCTGCTGTCAACAAGGCCCCCCGTCCTTTCTAGCAACTCAGGTGCAGTGGAGAGTTCAGAGAGGGTGGCAGCAGCAGTAACTCTCAGCCTAGAAAACTGTTCATGCTCCCAAGCTACCTACAGCGAGTAGCTTTGATAACCAACTTCGAGACAACTTAAGGAAGAAGAAATGAAAGAATAAACTAGTAGCAGAATAGAGAATACTTCTACAAGATATCAAGCAGAAAACTTTAAAGGCCAAGACATTAGTAACAGGCGACAGTAGATGAACCATGAGTCATTAACATATTCCTTTCAAGAACCAAGTAAAAAAGGATAACAAAAAAGAAGCATGGAGAGTGTGAGTGTGTGTGTGAGAGAGAGGCCCCAAACCCCACCTCCTCCCCATGCGGCCGGTGGGGCACCTTGCTAAGTTGCTAACTGGGACAGACAAAGGTATATGCAGCTATGCACATATGTTCAATTGTTGAGATTACGGAAGGAAGGAAAAAGGGAGGGGGGGGGGGTTAAGGAAAAACTGTTTAATGTCGCATCTATAATGAAATCGAATACAGAAGAAATGTGAAATAAAACCGATAAATAAAACCGATTATAAACTAACGATTGAACATATATGTAAGGTAGCACTTACTCGAGGATTTGAAATATTTATTTTCTTGTGCTTTAGATTAACAGTGAAGCCCAACTCTTCTGCCACGCTAGAAAAATCCTACACCAAAATCCACCAACAAAACCATCAAAACATAAATTGCAAGTCAATGCATCTCTGTATAGCCACCTACTCTGCTGTGAAAATTACTAACTTCGAAAATTTGCTTTATACACATTTTCTGGAGGCTTGGACACATGAATCCACAAATCTTTTCCCATGAGCCAATACTATTCAAGCAGATAGCATAGTCAATGCTTTCACGCATACGTTGATCAAGGCTGCGAAGCCACTGGAACATGCAGATTCAAAGTTACAAAAACATGACAATAAACAGGAAAGACTAACTAAAATGTGACAATCTGTCAGCACAAAGTGAACCTTACAAACAAAGTCTATCACCTTACGAGTTCCATTGTAGTTGTATGGCCCACCAGATGTCAGTCCAAAGAGTAGATTGTAATGTCCTCTTGTCTTTGGATTAGAATAGAGGAGAGAAAACAACCTAGCTACTTCAAGGAGAGCCACAACACCACTTCCATTACTATCACTTCCCACTGACAATGCCTACAGTTATATTTGCAAATTGCAACACATACATAAATACAAACCAAGTGATCTTGAAGGTGCAGCAAGAAAAAATACATACAGGAGCAGCCCCAAAAGTGTCATATGATGCCACTATAGCAATGGTGGGTAATTGACTAGCATCATCATCCATCTTCTTTCCCGCCAACCATCCCTGCAGGCAAACCATTGATACAGAATAGTGGTTAAACTAGTGATTCAAGTTCTTCAGAATAGTAGAAATGAGTGAGGTTGGTAAAATAGGTTCAATAATATTCACACAGGGAAATATTAGACAAAAAAAGAAGAAGAGGAAAATGGAAAATAGATAAAATTCTTGAGCATTAGCATAGAGAGCCTTTGATATTACACAATACAAGTAAGTAGCATTTCGGGACATATCACGCCTCTAACTATCTATCGACAATCAAGCCAGATCAAAATAATATATATCTTTAATTCCAAAGAAGCTTTTCTGAAAGCTTTTTAGATCCTAAAACTATTATAGGTCTTGAATACTCTCTACACTAAAACATCAGAAACCAAGATCAAGATTATTAACCATGTAGTATTACAATATGTTTTATAATGGTTCGAATCACCGCCTACACTGAAAAGGTTGAATAAAAACCTGAATATTTGTAATTGTAGGAGATGCGACTTTCTTTGGCTCCGGAGCTGAAACAACAAACTTGTATCTGCAATGTCACGTGAAAAGAAACAAATGAGAACATCAGCATTGACACAAGAGAGAAAAAAGCAAATCCAAAATCAATAGATTGGAACATAATTCAGCAAAGTAACAAATAGTACTAAGAGGACCAAGATATAGCAGCAATGATACTATCAGCAATTGACCATGCCATACACATCTGGTGCATGGAGACCAACTAAACGAGTTAGAACACTCGATGTAACTCAACCTGACAGCCAATAAACTTTGCATGATTGGATTCAAACAGGGAAAACTGCAACTCAGTGTGCCATATCTAGGGCGTAGAGACCAATGAATCAAGTAGTAAAAATCATGTAAAAAACGCAACTGTCAAGCAACTTAGCAAGATTTGGTTCAAACAATGAAGCTATATTCACATATTGATACTCACCCGCCATTAGTTGCAGTAGCAGGTTGGCCAGTGGCATCATTTTTCTTTATATCAGCTAACACAGCATGAATGTTGTCATCCTCATAAGCAAAATACACAGGGTACTGTAACAAGTAGCAACCCCATAAAGTTACACTTCAGTCAACAACACAAAAAAAGAAAGTAAAAGAGGCAAAAAGACAACGTGACAGCAAGGGAGGAATTGTAGTAACCATTATTTCCGCCTC
>NW_021632876.1:0-69400 GCF_004799145.2 Neltuma alba
CTACTCTTCTCATCCTATTTACAAGATAGAGAAAAAAATTACTTTTTGATAAATAGGACTGAGATAATTTTTTTATATAGATACAATTTTACTTTTTATTTATTATTATGTTAATTTTTATTTATATGAGATATATATATATATTTAATAAAGTAAAAGTTAAAAAAATTTTATTTTTTAAATAAGTATAAATAAAATTAAAATTTTTTCTAACTCATATAAAACATATTAGAAATAATTTATAAATAATATTCCGTATATAGCATATAAAACTTTTGAATTTCCAATTATTATAATATATGCTTAAATCAGCGTAGTGCGTGCATGATGAATATCTCAGTGATCATCGTAAGATCTTTGTTGTTATCCCCAAAAAAGCACCAGTATTTGTTGATTATAATATGGATGGAGAGCAGTTTGGGTTTGCGGGCGAATAATTGGAGGGATTGGCTAATTGAACATTAATTAAAATAGTAATCCGCTTTGGGCGCCAAAATGTGGAGCCACGTGGCCATGTGGCGGACACAAGAGTGGTAAAGTAAGGCGACTTTAAAAGTCTCACCTACTTTTTTTTTTAATAACGTTCCTGTCAAAGATCCCCGGCCCACCAACGAGGACTCTCTGCCTTGGACATGCCCCATAAATATCACACCCAAAAATATTATTACCTCTTTTAATGTTTTTCATGATCCATCTAACAAGAATATTATTAAAAATAAATAAATATTTTTATATAAAAATAAATAATAATTATATCTTAAATTTTGAATATAATGCGTGTTTAGTTGGTGGAAAAAGGAATGACATATATTTAAAGAAAAAAATTAAATCAGTGAGAGAATGTTGAATTTGATATAATCACGTGTTTAAAAATGTCATGTGGTGAGCACATTCCCATGAAACCTCTCTCTCTCTCTCTCTCTCTCTCTAACATGTACTCTACAACGCCCGCCATGGCCTCTTGATTACAAATTAAAGCATTTGGGAAATAAATTATATTATAATTCATGGAATATAGAATTTGATTATATCTTAGAGCCAATTGCAATATTTAATATGTATTTTTAAAAAAATTAATTGACCTAGACCTTGAGAACTACTCTTGGGTAACTTCTGTTATTCACTATTTTTTTTAAATAACCACATATTTTTTACATTACCAAATAATTTATTTACATTTGCGTATTATTAAAATTCAAAGTTTTTTTTTTTGACCAGTATTAAATTCAAAGTTGAACACAAACAGATCCTTGAAATAAATAAAAAGGGGGCGGCTATAAAAAATGGAGGTGGCTAAGAAAGAACTTTATGAAAAGGTTGGATAAAAGTTGAATGAACAAACACTTCTCCATGACACGCGTCAAGATTATAATAGTATAAAATTTAAGCCACTTGTTGTTCTTCCTTTGTGCTTCCATCAAAATTATAATTAGAAGTATAAATAAATAGGCATTCCTTTATGCAGAAAATTGAGACTAAAAATGATCCTACTTGATTTGTTCTACAAATCTTCACAAGGACATGCTTTTATGTAAATAAAATATATATCTTAAGAGCTGCAATCAACAAAGGCGCCCATGGCCTAATGGATAAGGCGCTTGACTTCTAATCAAGCGATTGTGGGTTCGAGTCCCACTGGGCGTGTATCTATTTTCGATTTCAACATTGATCCCTTTTGGGCCGCTTCTTCTGGGTCTAGATTTATTGGGCCCCCACGGCCCATCAAATAACGGGCGTCTGTCTGCTTTAAAGGGGTTATCTGTTATGAAAACGAGACATCTGAATTCATACAAATCTTTGAGGCCCAAAAATAATCATAATTGCGGCAAGCTGTGAATTTTATACTGCTAATTTGAGGAGTATGTTTTGGCCTTATAAATAAATAGCTTAATTAATATTTAAAATTTTATGACGAAGGCCCCTTTAACTTCTACACTAATGCAAATAACTCTCTATCGGAAGGGAAAATGCAAATAATTCTCATATTATAATTTGGGTATTATTTCACTAAAAGAATATATTCGTACATTTCATTGCGCATAATTCAAAATTTAGAAGATTATATACACACCCATATAACTCAAAATTTAAGGAGGTATATAGTGAATGATATATTACGCTGTGATGGTAAAATAACAAACACGAGATGAGGTTATATATGCATAAATTTGGGAAGTTTAATTCAGTGGATTATTGTTTGTCAAATTTCAATTTTTAAGGGTAAGTGTTGTTGTTTGCATATGATTCAAATTTTAAAGATGAGGAAACTTTGTATGATATATATTGGTCTTTTTTATAAGTCAAAATTTTGAAGAACTTATTAGTATTCATATTATATTCCACCTCACTCTTACCTCTTAAACTAGCTAGCTGTAATATGGGTGAATAAGGTTAATATTTTGTAATAAATTTGCTTTCAATATTCAAATTATTTACTCTCCATAATATTACCTCTGGTCCTTAATATAAGACCCTGTTTGATTTTTATTTTGGTCCTAAATATAAGACCCCACTCCATTTTGTCTCTCATATTTATACTTTTTTTTTTCAAAGTAGCCATTCTAATAACAAGAGTTCTAGTCAATATACTTGATTAGTAAGGATATTTAGGAAACACAACACCTATTTAGGACAAATAACTAACTCAACTTACTTCCTTAATCTTCTCACATTAGTCAACTGGCTCTTATAATTAGGATCGGAAGTAGTACTACCTCCGGTCCTTAATGTAAAAGTTAGTTGACTAATCTGAGTAGATTAAAAAAATTAGTTAAATTAGTTATTCGTAATTAGTTATTTCTAAAATATCATTGTTAATCAAATTTATTAATTCGAACTACTATTATTACAAGAACTACTTTGAAAAAAAAATAGATAACTATGAAAAAGAAAGTAGATTTGAGTTTTATATTTATGATCAAAATAAAAACTAAATGAGCTATTATATTAAGGATTGGATGTAGTATTGTACTCCCTCCATCCCTTTTTATAAGCAACTTTAGACTACATTACGTAGATAAAAAATTAGGACAATAAATGAGTAAAATTTGAAAGTTTTTTTTCTCGAAAATACCCTTATTTACGAGGGAAAAGAATATAAGAAAGAGGATAAGAAAATTATTATAATAAAAAAATTATAAAAAAGAGAGAATGTGTGACGAAAATAGATGATAGTTTTGAAAATAAGATAATTAATATGTTAAGTATTAAAACAAGTAATAAACAGGAAAAAATAGGAAATTTGCCAGAAAAATTTAAGACCATTTGTAAATCTTACTTATATTTAGGGATATGAGACGAATGATAGTTGTGTTTTTTTACTAAAGTATAAGTATCTTCCTATTAAAGATAATCCTATTCGAAACGAATGATAGTTGTTACTTCTAAAAAAAAAAAGGAAATAGAGGGAGTACTTGTAAGCTTTTTTGTTGTTGTTAAATTATGTTTCTTCACGCGACGTACTTTTTGTCGATGATTGCCCTCTATAACAAATAGTTAAAGCGGTGTCAGTGAAAGGTATGATTATATTGGATTGGGCTAAATCATTATGTGCACGCCTACCTACCTCAAACGGAAATTAATCGTGGACTTTACCCTGCAACTTACAAGTTAAACACATTTTTACAAACGTTTAAACTCGACTTAATAGAGTGAGTAATGATATCATAATACACTTAATTGCAATTAATCATATCATATTTTAACCCCATTCATTCATTATTATTAACCCAACATTCTCATATTCCGTTGTGAAGGACTGCATCTCCTGTTATTTGCAGCATCATGATGTCTGCCTCTTTGATAAATTTGTTCAAACGACGAAATGGGACAGCAAATTAATAGTTAATAATTATTTAACCATACAAATATGTAAAAAAATAATCAAAGACTAACACTTAATTAATATATATTCATGATAAGTTACTGATTAATTAGGTTATTTTAATTTAAAAGTTTTTGATAAAATATGTGTGAGAGTGGGTGCTCTTTGAGAAAGCAAAATGAGGATTAAAAAAGTTGCATGCGGTTGCTTTCTGCGTCAAGATACGTTCACAGTTTCACACTTCAATTAGGGCTCTCGTTGGCCTTCTCTATAAATTGGACCCACACTCATAATTGTGGTACTAATTTTTTTTCAGCCCCCAAAAAAGAACAATTTCTGAAGAGAGCCACAGAAAATTAATATTCTTCTAATCTTTAATATAAGATACTCCTCCGGTTCTAAACATAAGATACAAGATCTATTTTGTAGTTACAAAATGGATATTATATTTAGGACCAGAGGAGTATAAGATATAATTAATTAATTCGAATAGATTATAAATGTTAGTTAAATTAGTTAATATGATATATTTCTTTTCTAAAATATCATAAGCATCTTCTTTAATTTTTTTCTTTCTTCTTCTACTTAATTATTGTTAGGGAATATCAATCAGAGTTAATTTAAAAAAACAAATAAATATTTAAAATAGATATTATATATAGGACTAATATCAACTCTCCAATTAGGTGATATATTAAAAGTGAGAGGAGTATAATGTACAAGTAAATTTAATTACCCCTGAGATAATCAATGGTTTAACTGTGACATTTTTTATCGCCATGCTTGAGAAATGGGAATAACATCACTCAATTAAGTTGTTGAGTGAAGGTACGAAGAAGGTATAAATCAGAATGATATTATATGACAAGGTGGGAAGTTTCCTAAGTGTAATAATGAGATTCGTCCGGAAATATATATAGGTGAGCCATCTTGCTTTGTCCCATTATTATTTTATATTAATGCTAATACATATAAACACAAATTAAGTGATCAATATTTACGCATATGAAAAAGCATATGAAGATGGAGGCGATCTTTGAAATATGTGTGTGTGTGTGTGCGCGCAATTAATATGTGGAAGCCCCACACAGCACTATAAATGAATTTTGTCACCCATCTTCAAATATATAGTGGCACATGACTTGGTACCTTTGCTTTCACTAAATTAAACATATGTATCAACAATAATTTCTAATTTTTCAGATTAAAATGTTAAATTACCTACAGAGTAGCTTTAGGGAAATACTCAAATAGAGGCTTACATATGTTACAAATATATGGTCAAGATTTGGGGGAAATTTCATCGATCACCTATATATGCCAAATGTATATATGTTCAAATGTTTGCAAAACCATCCGAAGTGTCACCTAATATATCTTACATTACCTCAGACCTCAGGTTCGTGCAATTCAAGGGGGAAAGATTAAATCAAAGAGGCATTGCATTATTTTCAAGTCTTTGGAACTTCATGCAACCTTTTAAATTATTGCAAATTTAGTTATTTATGGTAGAGAATTATATATGTGTGTCTCAAATAAGAAAATTAATTACATCTAAATCCTAACCACATGTAAATATTAAAAAAGTTGACACGTGAGTAGAAAATGAGGAAATGACTAATTTTTAATTATTGAGGCCTTCTGCTTATTTATATTATATATATCCATCTAATATTAAAGTAAATGTACAAATTTTAATGGTAAAGATCCAAAGATAAATGGGACATGATATATGCAAGTTCCCCCGTCACCAAACAAATAAAATAGAGAATTGATGTTTGAAAATGAAGAATGGGCACTTTGTACAAAGCAAAACATAGTGCCTTATCCCATCGCAGAAACACTAAACAAAGCAACCAAATTGACCCCACCATTATCAAATAGCGTGGTCCCTACCTCAACTATGTGAATTTGTTATATTTTCTTCATTTTGTACACATTTTAATGAATTAACCCTAACATTTTCTCACGATCCATGTCAAAATTCCAGGAAAAAAGGGACTAATTTATTGGTAAAAAGAATTACATATTCTTAAAGTAATAAACACTTATTTTTGATATACTCACATTTTTTTACATCAATTGATATTTTTTTTTACTAAGCCCAGATATTTTCTTATTAGAGACAATCATGTTTGAGATACTACCAAATACTAAATATAAATATTTTTCTTATCGAGTATTCAAATCTGGTTTGATCGCGCTGTGATCAATTAGCCCCTGGTACTCAATCCCCATTAACACATCAATTTATATATATTCCGTCCTATACAAATAAAAAAAAAAATTCAATTTGGTGAGAATATGCTTGAAGGATCATGCGCGTTATCATCAGCGTTCACTTTTGTAAATCATGCAAGTGAATTCAATCTGTGTCATCACTAGCAGACGGTGACGTGTCTTTGTGCGGCAAGTAGGCCCCACCTCCCCCCTCAAGTCATGATTCCCATTGCAGCTGTCCAACATCACACATGGGGTGCCACCACACCGGATCATAATGCCCCTTCTCTCTGTCTCTCTCCTTCGTCCTTCCTCTTAAAAACCCTCAACCACTTTGTGTGTGTTCATGCAGGCCGATCCTCAAGAGCTAAAAGACAAAACAGATCGATCAAGAGAGAGAGAGGCTTTGAAGCTAAGCTTCTCAGCTTTAATGGAGAAAAGCAAGTCGGTTCCTGAGTCATCATGCTCTTACGCAGAGTTCAATGGGTTCGGAGAGAGATCCAACTCTTACAGCTTCAATGGACCGAGCCACAAAGGAAATGGCTTTTACACTTCCAATGATGCAGAGTTCAAGAGGAAGAAGAGGATCAAAGCTTATAATGGTTTCACTGTGGAGGGCAAGCTTAAATCCAGCGTCAGAAACAGCTTCAAGTGGATCAAGAACAAGTTCACCGATACGGCTACTAATTATTAGCTTCACATCCTTATTTAATACCTGATTAGGTAAAGTTTGTCTTAGCTGCTAAACATAATTAGCTGTCAGAGTTTTCAATAAAAATCTTGCGAGGTAATCTTGAAACTGTAAAAAAGAAAAGAAAAGAAAATTGCTTTTCATGGATTTATTCAAGAATCTGATGGCAAAAAAATACGTACAATTAAGAACTAGACTTGATTATATAAGTTTCACCGAGTTTGTGAAGATCTTTCATATGTCTCATCTTTGAAGGTCACATTAAGGAAGGAAAGGAAAAAGGGAAAGCTAAGCTTTGTTTTAACCAAACGGAAACAAGCTTAGTTATTTCTCTTTGTAAAACTTGTTTGCTTTGCAAATATTATGTCAGCTGTTGGAGATTTTATGTGTATGTGTGTTGGAGGTGCTGATGGAGGAGTTTGGCAGTGAAAATTATATTAGACATGGGAGAGATTAATTAAGGGTTTAACTGTGGGGTGCTTTTGTAACAGGAGAGGAAATATCAAACAAGAAATTAAAGGGAAGTACGTAGTGTGTTTGTGAGGTAAGAGCTGAGATTATGATTCTGAAATAGATTTTCTTTAGAATCATAAAGGTTCTGATTCACGCGATTATCCCAGAAAATGCTTCTGAGATTATATCAAGTAGAACTGTATGTGCTTAATTATGATCAACATCCATGGTTATTAATATCAAATGCATATATAATTCATAACAAATCATGTTAGAATAATGTAACTCAATTTTTCAGACATCATACACTTACATCTGTCAGCTGGATAAGTCCAGAGAGTAGTGAATTCGCAGAGATTGATATTGGTGAGTTTCCAAGAAACTGAGGTTGATTTATGGTCAACTAAGTGCATCTCAATATTTAACCAAACATCTTAATGAACCTCTGATGAGCAATCTTGGAACCCGTCTCTCGGCCCCCCGCCCCTCTATATATATAAATATATATTTATATATCTACATTCACACACGCTAATTTTTGTCGGAAGTCTAGTCTTATAAATAATTTTTCAATTAGACATATTTGGCTTGCAACAGCTCATTTTTTCCCTTTAATTTAGGTCAGATTATTCTTTTACTAAATTTAATGACATGGACTCATAGTTCTTTAATCAGTGCAAATTAAACAGCGTACATCATCTAATCTACTCCTCTAGTTCTAAATATAAAATCCCTTTCATAGTGTAAATTATATCACGAAAGGGGTCTTATATTTAAGGTCAGAGAAATAATTTATATGAAATCACAAATCAAAGCATGCCTCGCCTCACCTTAGAAGTGGGTCCAACCTCTAAGTGTCACTTCAGAATTGAGGTTTAATTTTTAATATTAATGTGATGATACCGGCATTTAAATTCAGAAAAAAAAAAAGGTTTGATTATCCATGAAGACAAACTCGGCCAGCCATAATAAGGTTATTTCTATATATGAACAGCATACATGACCCTAATTAGGTTTAATACAATTTTTGGTCGCTTAAATTTGCTTTCATTTTGATTAAATTATAGGTTTTAATCCTTCAAATTTCTTTTTATTTAAAATATTGGTTTTTATAATTCAATAAAAATTCAGACTATTTGGCTTCTTGAAGAGCCAAAACCTATGATTTAAAACTTGAGGAACCAAATATATATTAACCCCTCGTTAACTCTTCTTTTATATTTTGTTCAGACACAATTAGTGATTATATTATGCCATGGAAGGGGTATTATAAGACGTATGAAGCTGGGTTATACCGGTCCAAAAGGAAAAAATGAAGCTGGGTTATAACATGAATATGATGCAATTTATTATTTCACTCATCGGGGGATATTGTTTGCTTCTTTTTATAACGCATTGCTTGTATGCTGAGAAGATGAAATGGATAATTGTAATGGACTATGCCCCAAGAGTGAACAAGAAGAAGTGGAACTTAAGGTCATGGAATATATGGATTAGACTAATCAATCAATCATTATTTTTTAATTAACCCACTTATACAAGTCTAATCAAATCGTGGGTCCCCATAAAATGTAAAAATTTAATTTAGCTGAGAGAGATCTGCTCTTGACTCCTACTATTTAAAGAGAGATTAGTCTGCCTAATATTTATATCTAGTTCTGTTTAAAATTGACCAATTCATGTTTTAAAAGGAGGAAGTTGAAGACTTCCAATTGGCTTAGGATGGTTATTTTTTATGTATATGTCTAGTACTCTAGTCTACATTTTTCTTTGCTTTGCCACGTACCTTGCATTAAGTGCTAGGGTTCCATTCAGTGCATGAAAATTTTTAATTTATTTATGATTATAATAGTTTGGATGCGATAAATTCAAAACCTAAAGTTCGTCATACACGTCATGTATATTGAATCTGATCTGATGATTTCCCGCAAAGATACCTACTTTTTCTTCATTAATTTATACATAGGACGTTGAGACGGGAAAAAAAAGAAGCAGTAATTTTACAAATCAGGCCGAATTCAGTGCTAAACATAATTACGATACTCCTTTCCGTTTATATGACGTTAATATTCTGGGTTTCAGTTTAATTTATAACGTTTACTTAAGTTAAAACAGTCGTTTAAATCATCATATAACTTTCCGAAACAAAAATTGATGTAGGGGAAAGAGGGATCGCCAGTCACACGGCTCCCTGATGGGTAGGGTAAGGCTGCTTGAGAATGACCTTGACCAAAGAAGTTGACACAACACGAGATCATCTTCATTCTTCATAAAGTCACAATTAATGAAAAGAATGAAAATAAAAATTAAAAAAAGTTGACATTTTAAAAAAATATTGGTTTAAATGCCACCTGTTCATGGCCAAAAGAAGGGAAAAAGCCACCCGTTCTGTTGAGACCTATCAATGAATTCCAAAGACACCCTTTTTTGGGTTTCTAAATTCTCTGGAGGAAGCTGACCTGAGGATCCGGTGTGGTCCGTAGTTGTTGTCTTGTTTGTTGGACGCATGTTGTTTAGACTTGGGTAATGGAGGAAGGTTCTTGACATTAACATGGCGATGGATTCTGTGGGACAACTTTTGATCACCAAAAGCCAAATTTGGAGAAAGAATGAGAGGAGATGGATGATCCTTTGACTCAGCAGTGTCAGAAACAGATGATGTCCTACTGCTTGGGGGGATTCTGCCCTGTTCTTCATTAGGAACAAATGCCTCAACTTCCTTGCTCAGTTCCTGGTATAACATGTGAAGAACACCGTTTAGAATGCCATCAGGTTCTCTTTTCTTGTTTTGAAGGAAATACAAGCTCCTTAACATAAGTCTACTCAGTTATGATCTTCTCTTTTCCAATTGATATCAGTATATCTGATATTTGAGCTAATCAACCGTGTTCTTAGTTTCTTTCCTTTAGGTTTGGCATCACATTATCAATCAGGAAATTTATGTTTTATACACGATATTGGCACTACCCTTATTGATAGATTGTGACTTTCGCATTAGTCAATTTTTCTTCCCCATATTTTTTGCTTCCTAACAATGAATCAAGCATCAAATAGGCAGTAATCATAATATTATGCAGAAAAATCAACCGAATTGACCAAAAAAAAAAAATCCACCGAATTATCTAGTATATCCCGGTAAAAATTGAAGCTCATGATATGGTTAAACATCTTTGGTATAATTATTTAAAAGGACGTGTGCAGAAAAAACACCAGCTCTCTTCTACAGGTTGTGGTCTCCTGTATCGTGGACACAATGGAGACCTCATAAATATTCAATCTGTCTGATGCTTCCTCTGGATTGATGTGGAGCAAGTCAACACTAACAGGGCAAATATCAACGCCCACAACTGTCGGGGAGCTAAATGAGACAACTTAATTAAATGGTCCTTCTCAAGGTCAGAACTTAAATTTTAATATAACACCGTCAATCATATCAGTGGTTTGCATGTCATTAGCATGAGTAACGCAGTTGCTTTTTTAGTTTAATTCTTAGTTGAGGTTTATCATCAGCATTTTGTTTGAGGTTGGCCGGCTGAGCTGTATTTTGGGTGTTTAGAGTTTAGGGTTTAACTAGTTGCAGCCTACAAGCTTACAAATGGACTGCCTAGTCATGCATGTTTCCTCTTATTGAACTTCATAAATCAGATTATTGAGTTGCTCCCAGAAAATTCTTGAATCTTCAAAATTTTACTTTTAGTTCTACAACAAGGAGACATGCGTAGAACAACAACAGGAATACATAAATAAATACATATACTATGAACAGAGCAGAAGGCTTGGAGGATTTTCACCTCTTTAGAAGATACAGTATGCTCTGTTGGCCAGCCGGATGCCACATTCTTCCTTCGCCTCTCATGACGGGTATGAGATCGTCTTAATTTAGCATTCACATTCCTGCAAGTATTACAACAAGCCTTATCTTGCTAACTGCTCATGCCTACATATACTATCTCCAGTCCTAATTATAAAAGCCAATTGATTAATTTGAGGAAATTAAGAAAGTAAGTTGAGTTAGTTATTTGTCCTAAATAGGTATTGTTTTTTCCTAAAATATCCTTATTAGTCAAGTGTATTGATCAGGACTATCATTGTTAGAAGGGCTACTTTGAAAAAAATGTATAAATATGAGAGACAAAATGGATCGGGGTCTTATATTTAGGATCAAAATAAAAGTCAAATAGGATCTTATATTAAGGACAGAAGGTAGTATTATTTAAGAAAAGAAGTCTCATGTTATAAACGCATACCAGAGTCGGCTTAACCTCACTTGTTAGGTACAAAAACAATACAGGGTACTGCCTTCTACATGTAGCGAGTTTGTGCATCTATAAGTTGACTGAAACTAACCTCAGAACACTGAGTACCAAAAAACGACTTACTCGATCTCTTCATTGGTAAGATTTTGCCCATCATGTTCCGTGTAGCTTACAGGCAGACCAGAGAGATCACGTGCCAATGGGCTTGTAAAGAAAAACTGCAGGCAGAAGGTACATCTATGTTGGAAATCCGAATAAGTTACACATTCAATTATATCCTACTTTTTCATTGGGATTTCGATAGATGAAATTCAGTGCAGTTGTAATAATTTGATATTAGTTGTGAGGCAGTACTTAAGATAAAAGTTTCTTCAATCAAGATCAATCTTAATTAAGAGTAAATTAAAAAAAATACCTTGAATCATGAAAAATCACACAAACCTCCCATCTATTTTTAAAATCAGGGTATTTCAGTCAAAATAAGCTCTCATCATTTGTCAGAGAAAATGTCAGTGCAACAAGGGAAACGGGTGCATATTTTCAAAACAGGGGAAGAACTGGGTTTTGAGCATCCCTCAGTAGAGGAGAGAGTAATTCATTCAATGCGCAATTCAACTGAACATCTAATCTTTCAGTAAAGAAATACGAAGCACGCATTTTTAGGTGCGGAGATCACAACTACTTATCAGGATTTCTCGCCCGGATTGACTCACCTGATTTTGAAGAGCTTTAGATGCAGTGCCACGGTATGCAGGATCCAATGTGAGCAGAGTACACACAAGGCCCACAGAAGATGGAGGGAGATCCCTAAAAGATTCTGCTAGGCTGGGTCTGTAAGTCTTCGGAGGTCTAAATGTTGTGGGAAGATTCAATTTTTTCCAGTACTCCTCTGATGGCGTGCCACATAGCCTGAAAATTCTATGAAGTTGCTCAACCTGAAAGCAGAGAAACTTAAATGACTTGCAGAACGAAATAATAGAAGATGACCAGACAACACAACATAGACACAAAAATAGACCAAAAGCTAAAGATGGAATTTAATTAAAAAGGATTTTGGCAGATCATATGGGCATTATCACCTCTGTTCTTCCTGGCATGATTGGAATTCCCATAAACATTTCTGCCAAGAGGCATCCAGCACTCCACAAATCAATACCAACTCCATAATTCGTGGCACCTAACAATAGCTCAGGAGCTCTGTACCAAAGCGTCACAACCCGGTTGGTGAGATACTGGTTATGGTTTAGGTTATAAAAATTGGCAAGCCCAAAATCAGCAATCTTGAGCATTCCATTTTTATCAATCAAGAGATTTGACCCCTTGATATCTCGGTGCAAGATGCCCCTGTCGTGGCAATGCTGCAGACCTGAAAGCAATTGATGCATATAGCACTTGACCTACATCAATTTTTCCAGATTATTATGGTAAATTATGGGAAATGCTAAAATTGTCAAAGGCGCCAATGAGAAAATTTTAATTAACCTGTGGTTCAGTGAGTCGTTCTTCAGGACGAGATATTATTCTAGCCAAGTCTGATTGCATGAAATCAAAAACAAGATAAATACTATATTGCATTCTTGATGTAGCCAATCCTTTAAGTTTTATGACATTAGGATGATCCAATATCTGTAGTATCGCAATTTCCCTTGCCATAAATTTAATGCTCTCCGGCTGGGATTTATCAAAGCGAACCTTCTTAAGGGCCACAAGTTCCCTCGTGGCCCGATCTCGTGCTTTATAAACATTGCTGTAGGTTCCTTGTCCTACCTGAAAAACAGAAAATTTTACACATGGGCCCAGTCAATTAACGTGCTTTCTACCATCGTCAGCGATGAAAAACCTATGAACCTACAAATCACAACCCATGCTCGAACTTTTTAATCACATTAATTGTTTTCAGTTTATATCTCACTCAATCAGGTAATTAATAAATAGAAATCCTCTTCAATCAAATTTTTGATCCAAACTCAAACATTGATGACTTCAAGACTCTTAATGATTCAAGCAGCCAAACATCTAACTAGTACCCAAAATGACGCCACATTTGAAAGAATGCTCCAAAGAATCCCAAAATGATGCGGCATAGTAATAGGCTAGTACTTAGTTAAGATGTAGGAGCAATAACGTTGGATGTGTAAAGAATGCTACATCATTTTGCATAACCCTTCATCATTCAGCTTTATCTAATCCGGAACATGACAAAACCCAAACAAAGACCTTGTCAAGCATTACGTATGACTCAGCACTCCGGGGAACCAAGCCAGCCAAAACTTCTCGAGGAACATTATCAACTAACCATCTGGGCCACCCGTCAACCATCTCATCGTCAAAAGATTTCCTTGGTATTTTCTCACCATCATGCACAGCATTTCTCTTCCCCTCTCCCATCCAGCGGTTGCTGCTACCTTCCCTTTCTTCGTTCCCAATACCAGACCCAAGCCGATGCTTTCTGATTTCGCGCTGGTGCACCCTACCAATATCTTCACATTCGCCATATATCTGGCCCATCGATCGTCGATGAGCAGCGAAATCCCCATTTCCAACATACCCATTCTCTAGTTTCAGCCTCTCTAGGCCCTTAGCTTCCGAACCCCCCGATGGCTTAGCCTGAACGCAGCCCATAACTCTCTAGGGTGCCGATCTCAGCATCAGTATGATCCCATTTGTAACGATGTGTACAGGAAGTGACATGCCCGAGTAACAGTGATGAAGAAACGGAAGCAGACGGCCAAGAAGCTGAAGGGCTATTGCTGGGATGTGAGAGAACGAAAAGGATAGGAGAAGAATGTGTCGGATTCTGGAGGCCGCTCATGGCCGGCACTTTTGGAATCTTGCTGTGAGTAAACAAGTACTGTGTGACCTTTTTCCCGAATTTTGGTGAGCGCTTCTTTTCTTCGATTGCTCCGTTGAAAACGTGAGTGTGTACAGTTTTTGGGAAATTGAAAGGCGCGAACTTTCGGGGCGGGAAAACAAACGGACAATTGAACATGAACAGACAGAGCCAGAGTAAACAGAAAGTAAACAATGTCGGCTTTCCGTACGGTATCGACACGTGGAGCACACGTGATCGTCTCTGACAAAGGCTTCTGGCTTTTAAATTATCGTTATAATTAGATGCCTTTTTTCACCCAAAAATTGAGATGATGCGTGTTGTTTCTCAATTCCGAATATGGTAACACGAATAATATTTTATCAATAGTAGTCAGGTAAAAAAATTACTACCTCTTATCCTAATTATGGTTGAATAATTTAAATAGATTAAAAATAAGTTAAATTAGTTATTTATAATAAATATGTGTTGTCTTTCCTAAAATATTCTTGTTAATCAAGTGTATTGGTTAAAACTACCATTATTAGAAGAACTACTTTAAAAAAATGAATAAATATGAGAGACAAAGTAGACTAGGGTCTTATATTTAGGATCAAAATAAAAATCAAACGAGGTCTTATATTAAGGGTTGAAGATAATATTAACAATATGACTTATTTCAAGTTTACATAGGACTCGTTTTCGCTATAAATAAGACTATCTTCAATTCTTAATATAATAATTAGAGAACTAATTTATAAATATTTAAAAAATTACTTAAATTAATTATTTATAATAAATATATATTATCTTTTTTAAAATACTCTTATTAATTATGTTCATTAGAACTATTCTTTGATGTAAACCTTAACATATGCAATTATCAATGAGGTTATTTTAAAAAATATATATATGAATAAATATAAAACAAAATAAATTAAAATCTTATATTTAGGACTAAATTAAATTTCTAACTCTTATATTAAGATAGTAGTATATTAACTAGCTTAATAAAACTTGTTTGGCAAGTTACATATTTTAACTTGTCATGGCTCCATTGTTTAAGTAATATTATCACGTTTATTAACAAATTAAATATTATGTTTTTTTTAATTAAAAAGCCTTATAATTTTGGGAAAATCACAAAACAAGACCATGAAGTTAAAAAAATTACAAATTAAAACCCATAACAATATTAATATGGATTTTAACAATAATAATATAAGTTTTGACAACAATTTTTGTGAACCAGTCCTGTGTGTAATCTTTCTAATTCCATGGTTTTTTTTTTTTTTTTGCGATTTTCCCTTCAATTTTTCAACTAGTTCAAAACATTTATAATAAGAAAACATCTTTCGGGCATGGCAAACAAGAGTTCGTATTCTTCATTAACATATCAGTTTATATCTTGGATAAAAACTGCAAAATATCGACAGACCAGATCTAAACCTCTATAGTTCTGTCTTGGGAAAAGGTTTGAAGAATAAATAAATATAATTATGGAAGGTAGACTTTATACACAGTCACATTTTTTTGTGTCATAATTTGGTCGAATGCATGAACAGAGAATATCTGCTCTGCTCACCAAATGCCGTATACATCTCTGTCTATACGGGTAAGAGTAGAGCAAAATGAAAGAAGGAAATCCTCAATGTTATCATTCCAGGCAACTTGGTTGCTTGCTATAAATGGGAGTAACAAACCACAGAAATATATTACGAATAAAGGTCGAAACTATCAACAACATTAAACATTAAAATTGTTCATTCCAAATCTACGATCCCAAAATTCGAAAGAAGGATCTTTACTTGATCAACAAAGTCCGAACCTGTTGCATACTCTGTTAGCATCCCAACGGCAAAACCGAACATGGCCCATCTGCATCAACCAAATTCCAAATACACAGGCCAAATTAAACAAGTCACATGAATACCAAAGGATGAAAGGATACCCAACAGAAACACATGAATGTATAAGAAGCATCGTATCAAAAGAGTAGATGATATTAAGCACAAGGAGGGTGGGAGATGTTTCTTCAGTTTTGCGTGTGCACGCCAGAACGATGCATACAACTAACCAGTTGCGACCATCTAATGACTGTCTAAACAATTGCATCCTATGGAGCAAGGCCACTTCAAAATTAAAAAGGAAGCCATGCCCGTGTCTCACGAGCATCTAAGTAGGCAAAGGGCTCTCCCTCAAAAAGCTCATTATTAAAATAAGAAAACCAACCCACTTAAAAGTGAGACCATACATCATTGTTACCAGCTTGGTCTCCGTTAGTGTCCAAACAGTATTGAACCCTCCACGCTTGTGACAACACCACGAGACCTTAGGATTTGGATCGACAAAAATAAATATGCCTGAATGTGGATGATGCAGTCAAATCAATCTTAACTGTTCACTTGATCCTACACCCATATTTTCCCACATGTCGACGCTATTTTCAGATTACTTCACTCAATGTTCATTTTCACTAACTGCAATGACCATCGAATGAACATTAAGTCAGCCTATCATTTATTCATGAATTAGGTAAGGTCTACCTTGAAGAGTATTTCCTCACTGTGGTTGAAGAAAGCTTTAAGGATAAGGACGTACGCATATAAAATTCTAGTTTTGTATTGATTAGTTTATATCTATTTAATCAAATAAAAAGCCACAACAATTTAATTATAAATTAATTATTGAAGAAAGACAGCTCTCTTATAAGAAGCAAAGCTTCCAGCTCATTATTGAGGTGTCTATACTAATTAAGAGGAGGTGCCTCCATTGACCAGGAGAACGTGTCCCCGCTGATCAAGAAGAGACGCTTCCACTGGTCAAGGAGAAAAGCATCATGCGAATCATACCATAAGCAGGAACTTCCTCTAAGCTAGTTATAATTGATAATGAGTGTCATTTCTTAAGTTTGCCATAATTAGCAATGGATGCTTCATCCAGAAAGAGGCAAAAACTAAGTGCAGATGCCTCCACTAAGTGTGGTCAAGCAGATAAAGAAATTGGCGCGCTTCCGCTTGACAATACTCAACAAGTCCATCTCCCAGGCAATAAATATAAGATTTCCGTAGATGTCCTTTGAAAATCACACTTTGACAAGAAACACATGTAAGATTAGTGTAAGCACGTGCCAAGCTTAAGACTGACCTTAGTCATAAAATCTAATTGTAGTGAAATTCCCATTGTCGTTCTATGAAGTGCTTAAAAGTGGTCAGCGAATCAGTCCCTTTGAGAGTAAACCAAGTCATCTCACTCTCCCTCTCTTGAAAAGTTGAGGTGAGAGGAAGTTTGATAACGTCATTAACACTTAAGAGTTGGAGCAATGCTAGCCCGGGAAGAATCAAACAAGTTAGCCCAACTTTGCAAGGAAGCAAAGCTTACAACGTGTTTCCCTACTGCACGAGGAGAAAACTTGAAAATGCTAAAAGAATACAGTAGCTCATCTGCCCCTTTAGACAGCCACCCAAAAGCAAAAAGCTTAATAGTTAGATTCAGTTTTCTACACGGTTACCCTCCATTTGGCTGCTATAATTTGTTCTAACGTTTCCTATCTATATTTTTGTATCTGATGTCCAATTGAAATTCCACTAAATTGGATTTAACCAATGTTACAAAGTGGTGACAAACTGAAATTCTAAAAGTAGGCTAGAAAACTTTAAAATAGTCTTGGAGAATAGCTTTCAGTGACTTCTACAATTGTTTTAGAGGAAGAAAATGAAGCGAAAAAGTTGATAGTCTCGTAATAAATTTTACAGAATCAAAGTTTATCACAATAAAACAAGAATAAAAGGAATGAAAAGCATAAAATAATCGTACATCTATAAAACATATCCAATCAATAACAATGTAGGAAAGGAATGGCAAGCGGGAATAAAACAGACCTCGCTATAAACCAGGCATGACCGTGACTAGAACACCAGAAAGTTTCACAAAGATTTAGCTTCTGAGTCATATTCATGGTCATCTACATTTCCTGCTCCTAATCTTAGACTAGAAATTCAGCTAATCAAGTCCAAGGCTGCTACTGCTTGGGACATATATCAACCAAGCAAATTCTTATCGGAGAGAAAAGAAAATAAGGCGACGAATATTTAAGCAAGTATCCCATAAAACCTCCTCAGCCACTATAGAAATTCGTTCCGCTTTAAATCCATCCATATTCTGACGAACAGCTCATCATTCAAGCAGTTGTACCAACATAAAGAAAAGCTCGAAATTCATTGTCTCCAAAAAAAAAAATCAAAGCTTTACCTTCCATTGTTGATCTCATTTTTCCCCACGAATCCAAAAGCAGGGCCCTGATCTGCTTCTTCCAGCTTCTTCTGCTTGAAGTAGTCCTGAAGCTCCTTCGCCTTTTGCCTCTGAAACTCTAATGTAACAACATTCTTATCGTCCGCAACAACAGCAGCCACATTCTGCTGAGGAGGAGCGGGCGCCACAGGTGACAGGGACGGGGACGGGGACGGCGACGGCGGAGATGGAGGGTTGGGTTTCAGGGGTTCCCTCAAAGGAGGAGACCCTGGTCTTCTCAGAGGCCCTTCGGTCTGAGAATTCCTGATGGCGAAAGTATAATACTTGGAAGAAGTAGAAAATCGAAGGGAATAGGATGATGCAGAAGAAGATGAAGAGGAAGTTGAGGAAGAAGAAGATGGGATTTTGATGCATGGGATTGAAGATGCCACTGACATTTTCTTCGCCGGTGGTGCTACCCAATTTCCCACAGATTTTCTGGTTTTTTTTTTTTTTTAATATTTAAACCCCATAGTTTGATGCTTTGAGAATCCTCTTGAACCGGGTTTTGTTTGGATTTGTGGATTTGGAAGTGAAGGGGCTTATCATCATCAGAGAAAGGTTGTGTGGACAAGGCATGGCCAAGTTTCCGCTGGAAAAGTGGCTCTAGTTTACTGGCCGAAGGTGCCACCTCCATTTGCCGCGACTAAATTATGAATGTCGTTTACCATTTTTTTTCCTTACCCAACAATGTCGTTTAGCTCATATGTAATATAACTCGAGATTAGTGCGTTTAGTTTGATTTTTTTAATTTTTTTAATCAAAACATTCACGTGTTACATTTTTTTTTAAAAAAATAGTTACAGCTTACGCTATATAAAAATTTTTTTACCTAAATTTAATATCTTATTGCACTGGACTCAATTTCAAACACATGGACAAGAACTTGCCGGTATACCTGGGAAAGGGGCCACAAAATCTTGCGCTTTTACTTTTTTTTTGATCTGATTGCGCTTTTACTTTGATTAAAGCATCTTATATATCATAGTCCGAAAAATATTATCCTCTATAAGAGTTAGTTGACTAATTTAAAGAGATTAAAAAAAAAATTAAATTAATTATTTATAATAAATAGGTATTGTCTTTCTTAAAATATTTTTATTAATCAAGTGTATTAGTTAGAATTATTATTGTTAGAAGGACTATCTTGAAAAAAAAAAATATAAGAGATAAAATTGTTTGAGATTTTATGTTTAGAACTAAAATAAAAATCAAACAAGATTTTATATTAAGAACAGTATATATTTATTGTAAATTTTTTATATAATTTTATAAACAGGCGCGTCGGAAAAGCTAAGGATCCAGAGCCCGACCATAAGCGTCTGATAAATGACACATGTTTTCCTGATGGAGGAGTGGTGCCCCCTTTCATCAAACACACCACCAAGAGAACACTGCCACAAATGATTTTCACTCGCACGACTCGGGCAACTCAGTGACACCAAATGAACCCTAAACTCAGTGCAACGAGCGGAATAATTCTCAGTTTCCAACCCTTCCGTTCACAGCCCTGGTTTCAAGCAGAGGACATAACTCAGAAGCCCCTTTGTTTATCAGCATCACCAAGCTGCTATCAAATACTTTGTATGGAATCTCATGCTTGTATAATTTTTCTTCTAGATGAAGATGAGAACATAGGACTAAAACTTCGTCGATCCATATAACAATGAGAACATGAAATGGCATAAATGTGATGAATCGAAAGATAATGTAATCACACAAGAAATATACAATAAATTGATTGATGATGATGACGGTGAGAAGCAGAGGAACAAAATTGAAGGCTGCGACACAGACGATCACTCAGGCAGATCATGTTATTGGACTCTCTACCATGTCCGTCTCAGATGTCCTGTAAAATTGTGGCTTCATTCTCTACAAGCTGAGTGATGCTATTAGAAGCAGTGATTCCCTGGACGCCACGCAAATGAGTTCCACTCGTCTTATGGTGGAAATTCAATTTTACATAATGGCACACGAACAAGTTCTGTCATTCCCATTGTCAAATTCATCATCTGATCCATCCACTTCACTGCAGATGAATGACAATTTCTAGTTCAGTAATCAACTACACATAGGTTATTGGAAAAATTTAGAAAAATATATTACATACACCTCGTTTGACTTTTACCGAAATCACATGAGAAAGGCACCGTACAGATCAAAACGAAATAGCAAGTGGGTGGAAAAAAAATATGAAGCATGCGGCAAAGCTGCCCAAATCCTTTTGCACATAAGAAGATTTCGAGTTAATAAACCAAGAATCCAACTAATTATAATTCACATCAATATAGAAGCTTCCCAAAGATCATTCAAGTAACAAATAACAAAGGGGCTGAAAAATTTAGAAGGTACAGGTTTTCTTTTCTTTTTTTTTTTGGCCAAAGAATGTACGGGGTTTTGAATCAACCAAAAACCTAAAGATGTGGTGCCCAAGCATATCCACATGTATGAAGACATAGAACTTGCCCAAAATATCCAACAAGAGTAGGACATGATGAAGCCACTATTTTTATGTAGAAAAATAAAGAAATAAGAGTACAAGGGCAAAGGATGAGGCGTCCTTTATAAAAGCCAGAAATGAAAACCAAACAACAAGGTGAAACCACAACAATAGAAAGAAGCCTTCCCCAGTAATATCACGGAAAAACCTCGTTGCAGTAGCACTAGCAATTATCTAAAAATCCCAGGAAAGAAAAAGAAAACAAACATCATGCCCCTTAAATGCACCAAAAGCAGCATTTTATCCTAAAATATTCCATTAGTTATCTCAAACTAAAGACATATAAAACTTCAAGGCAGGCTTTTCCTATTAAACATTCCTTCCTTAAACCTTCCAGAATCTCTAAACTTGCTACGCAGAAATGACTCCAAATTTGCAAGACAAAATCAAAGCCTTTCAAGTTCCAAACCTACCAACTAAGAATCAGAGCTTTCTGCTCTGCCCCATGCCATGACCAAAAGGAAAAATATACGAGTAGATAAACAATGCAACAACGAATAGCTTATACTCAGATTCCACAAATTGCGTGATTAAACTTTTATTAATCCTAAGATAGTTCGCATCTTATAAAAAAGCACCATATATCTTCTACAATAGAACAGATTGTGTTTATGGGACCTTAATTTGACAGGACCATACGAATATAGCACATGGAAGGTAAGAACCGAATAACAGAATAACAGAACCCATATAAAGGAATAACTTATGATAACTATGAAAGAAAAGAGCTTTGTTAAACTCTCAGCCTATAACAAATCTATAATGTTAACCATTGACCAAAACGATCCACATTTAAGACCACTTGACTAGGAAGAGGCCTAACATATTCAAGAGAGAATCAATGAAATGATGTCCCAATCCAATAGAGATTGCAAAAATAAGACTTGAGAACAAAAACCACGGTCATTCAAAGCTAAAATCCTTCCACCCAAGAGCGAGGGATCATCTTCTCTTTTGATATTTTTTTCCTTAGTTATTAACTTGATAAGAACCAGGATGGTATGGGATGCTAAAGTCTGACATTGAATAGCATGAACTGCGTGACAAGTTACTTAAGCAGGGCGGTCCTCATGTGTAAACATCAAACTTTTAGAGATTCCC
Source organism: Neltuma alba (assembly GCF_004799145.2). Taxonomy (NCBI): domain Eukaryota; kingdom Viridiplantae; phylum Streptophyta; class Magnoliopsida; order Fabales; family Fabaceae; genus Neltuma; species Neltuma alba. The sequence continues at coordinate 22,147 of NW_021632876.1, forward strand.
CACCCAGCTTGAGTGCCTATCATAACAGCAATATGCCCAAACGAGAGAAGTTGGATCAATTATCATGCCCGCCTCATATTAATTGATCTCCCTACCTAAATTACAAATGAACAATTACTACCGTCACCAGTTATCTCCCCCCTTTTCTCTTTTGCTTTCTGTCCATTGCTTGATTCGAGAACTTTATCAAGGCTACTGGCATTGCAAAATTTCAGAATCAATATGATATGGTTCAATCCAAATTCTGGTGGTTCAAGCACGAGCATAAAGCAAAGATATAAAGAATTTCAAGCATCAATAAGATCATTAGATTCAATAGTAATCACTGACAAGCAAAGAGTAAGATTATCCGTTAGTGGGAGAAACCAAAAATAAGAAGACAGGCTTAAGAGAGAAACAACAGATGTGGCATCGGAAGCATCATTAAAAGCTATAATAAATCAAATGGAGAACAGTAAAAGTACAAACCCACAAATCAACATTCTTATAGTCGCATCCAAGCAGAGGAGGAGGCAGGATCATGAAATATAGGGGTTTAGACACATAATACATATTTTCTTCACTATCCAATACATGCCTTTAATTAATTTGTCAAATTACCGTAATTCAAATAGCCAACTTTAGCATGCTTCTTTCGACATTTTATGACTAAACAAAGAAAGAAAAGTTAGAAATAGCGTAAACTAGCAAATCTTACTTGGTACAGATAATTTATTAATATAAATATTCTTGGCTAAAACATTTACGGAAAACAAAATACTCCGATACCTTGGTTCAAACTCTCGTATCTCAGTGAGCTCATTGCCACAAGCATCTGTCCACTGCACTTTCCTGCGCTCTCTTTGAACAGAAAAATCACTCCGCTCACCGCCTGATTCTTCACGTTCATTAGCAGCTTCAATGGGAGTTGGCTTATGATCTTGTGGCCTTTTTAGGCTACTTTTAAGTGCTATTTTTCTTGTAGCATTACTATTATCAAGATGAACAGATTGCTCCTTGTCAGAAACCAAGGACCCTGGTGAGACATCATGCTGTTGGGCAGGGCCCACTTTAAGAGGAGATGGTGTTTCAAGCCCTGCGGAAGCGCGACCAAAGCAAGCAAAGGAAGCGCAACCGCGGGAAATGCGATTCTTTGTTGAAGCCAGCTGGAGCTCGGGGTCTGATTCTTGGTATACCAACTGGTACTGGTTCCACGGGGAAACTCTCATGGGTTTATCCTCACTCCTCTGACCCAAGAGAAGAAGGGTCAGGCCCTTACTATATCCTGAAGCTGAAGAAGAGAAGAATCCTCCTCCTTCTACTGCCAATAACATCAGTTCTGCTCATCGGCAGTTCAGTAAAGCAGCATGAGATTTGAGATTTCTATATGTGGCTCTGTCTGCTTGAACAAACCAGAGTTGAAGCCTTTCAAGCAAAAAGAAAGTATTGTATAAGGATAGAATGAGTTTAGTAGGGGGGAAAAAATGCACATCTCACAGTGAAGGCATATCTCACAGTATAGATACAGATTTAGGAGACCATAAAACAAGACCGACACCCAATCTGAAGCCATTTAAAGGCGGCATCCAAATCTTTAATTTCCAAAAACGTGTTAAAAGTGTCGCTTAAAAGATCATGGTAATGAGCTCAGGAAGGAAGTGATTTTTTCTTTCTACGCAAAAAAGCACAGAATTCTGCAAAATAGTCATAACACATTTTTTATGTGCCAAAACCAAACTTCGCAAACAAATTCTTGATTTGAAAAAACTAAACAACAACTTGGCGAATCAATACTCCTGACAAACTTCAATTCATGGAGATTTTCTAAACATTTCGATATGGAATTCACAACATAAGTTGACAATAAAATTTAACAAAAAAAGAATAAATAAAAGTTAAGCAACAGTATCCTCACAACAAATAAGAAAAGAAAACAAAATTTCTCAATCAGCTCCTATTCATTCAATGGAGCAAAAGATGAATCCCTGTTAATTTACCGACAAACGAATCTATCAACTATATCACAGTGGGATCGCTTTAAATGAAGGCAGAAGAAAAAGATCTCTACTTCGCCGCAGCCAGGCCTAAATCAAATGTTAACATGCAGTTCCTCACACAGCGTTCCTCCCCATTTACTGAAATTGCAAAATCCAGCGACAACCAAGAACAGCAATCGCCGGAGAGTTGCAGCACTTTCTAATGCAAAATAAAACGAACGAAAGCACCAACAAATGAAACCCTGAATGAGCTGATTTTAGACCTGACGACGACTTAGAGTTTGACTACTTTTTTTTCATGTGGCTTACTCAACTGACTTTCCATACTCAATCAAATTAAATCAGTAAAGAAGGACACTCCAGCATCGGTTTCCTTCACTATCTCGGCAAAGGGGCAGAGAAACTAGATCAAGGAAGAACCGAATTGGCAGTACCGAGTAGTGTTGAAGAGATCACGGAGCAAGGTCACCGGCGGTAGGATCAACAAGGGTGGCGCGTGGAATCGGAAGGATTAAGGAGGAGAATCTCCGATGGCCACATGGAATAAAAAATCGGCGAGTAATTCAATTGAGAGTGGGAATAAAATGGGAAAATTAAGCATGGCTTTGGTTCGAATTATGCAAAAGAAGATGGGGATAGTGACCCAAGGCGCATGATAGCGATGGGCCCCATTTTTTTAATGGCCAAATTCCTTTCTTCTTTTACGAGACATATTTGCGTGTTCGTGTATAAATTACTATTACTAATACTTTATATATAGGTACCCACACAAAGGATCATGCATTTAAAATCTAATTAAAATACCGTAAATAATTATTTCTTTATTTTTGTCCAGAAAAATAAATATTTTTAAAAAATTGAATGGTTGATTTTGAAATTTTTTTAATTAAAGACATGTTTCAAGACGATTTTTTTTATTAGAAAGGGCTTGAAAGTTTGAACCCTTCGCACGTATTAATTAAAGATTAATAAGATTTAATCATCAGGGCATGATGCACAATTAAGAAGAAACAAATTGCAAGTAAATTAAGAAGCCTGAGATTTTTTTTAATTAAGAAGAAATAATAGTTATTAAAGCTAAAAATAGTAAAAGGTGAAAAGAAAGGCATATAATATCTTGAGGAGCAAAATTTCAACGTACATAAATAACATTATTATGCCTTCAGGTCAACTAAAATAGTTGGACAAAGATTGGCTCTCATAACTGCCTATTGTATCTGGAGATTATGTATTGAAGACTTATTTTCCATTTCTTAATCAACCAATCAGTTGACATAATGCCTAAGTCTCTGTGTATAACATAAAACTTTTACTATATCACATTTTTTTTTATAAAAAGACAATTTATCAAAATAAAAAGAAATGTTTGTTTTTTTTATAAGCAAAAAAAAGAGAAATGTTTGTGATACAGAGTGATTTAAATTTCTTAAAGGATTTTTTAATTATTTATTAACCATGAGGTATGACTTATTTGATAAATTCTATGGATACAATGATGAATTCATAATAGTTTAAAACAAGGAGGGAAAAAAAAGAGTTCAATTTGCAGATGAAAAAAGAATCACATGTTGAAATAATTTAAATTGGGGGATTTAATATGTTTGAATTTAGATTAATAAATAATATCAAATATACTGTAACATTTGTATTTTTGTAAAGTAGGGAGAGGGATTAAAATTATGTTAGGTTTAGGAGAATTTGGTCAGAAAACGACACAATAAATAAGGATAAAAAAATTATCTCCACTCTCTTAATTAATCTCGTCTCACTTTTTGTACCTACTTTCTTTTCTTACACAAGAATCATTCAGACAAGAAAAAAAAATAAAAAGGAGGGAGGTTCTTCTCATAATCACTCAAAAATTTGCCTACCAAAAGAGGGGAAAATATATATATATATATATATATATATAACCAACAAGGTAGTAACACAATAGTTAGCTTAGTACCTCCTAGTCAATTTTATTTTTCCAACCAACAAGTTGAATTAAATTCTTTTGCTATCACTCTCACGTTCCAAATTTAATTTTTTAAAAAATAATTGGCACGTGCCAATAAAACAGTTAAACATATTAAACCTGTTATAAAACTCTAGTAATCTTCAATATTAATCTTGTTAACATTACATTAATTCATATTTTCTCTTACTGTTTGCATATAAGAAAGAATAATACTATTTCAGTCGTAATTATAAGACTTTTTTTATAATCCATAAACGAGGTTTTATCATTAGGACTAGACGTAGTAATTATATACTTCTCTGGTTCTAAATATAAAACCATTTTTGTAGTGTAATTTACATTACAAAAAAATCTTATATTTAAGATATGAGTAGTGTGTGACAAAATAGCACTATGTACCGTAGTGCAACAATTGCACAACAAGAGCTCTGACGCATAGACCATGAATCATACACATACACATACACACTCGTATTTGGCACCTAAAATAAAAAATGAAATAGAAAAAATAATTTTGCATACAAAAAATGTCTCCCACACATACATATGTAGATTTAAAAAATGATTAAGACAGATAATATCAAATAATGATGATAGGAGTATAATTAAATATTATATATATTTTGAATTTTATGTGATGAAATAAAAAAGTATTCTCATTTGTGCCTGCCAAATGGAGCCATATTTATAGTGCAATATCCATTATTAGAAGTATGACCTGTGAATCTCTCCTAATCAGCTTAAAGAGTACTTATCTGGTTCTATTTATAAGGTATTTTTAACATATTTTATACAGACTAAAGAAAACTTTAAATTGCATTAACTCTTTATTAAAATATAACAATTTTCTAATTTTACCCTCATTTAATATATACACCTTTCAAAAGAATAACTATCTACACTATAATAAATAAAAGACAAAATAGTATATTCATACTAAAAATTTAATGAAGTGACTTATAAATAGGATAAAAAAACTTTATCTCTCTACGTTATAAATAGGATAAGAGGAATATAGTGTGGTAGTGCACAGTTCGACCACCTTCTCTTGAGTTTGTGTGAATTCCTCACATAAAATCATATCTCTCCAGAATAACTTAAAAAGCCGTGGAATAAATTCTCGAATTAATTAGCTACATTTTTTTTTTTGCGGGGTCAAGAGCATGCTTATCGACACGGGAGCACATGGAAGAATTTTCACATCTCCAGAATTATGTGGTTATCAACACTCTCCATAAATCACAATTTAATTTATTAAATTTATGGAATGAATGAATTGTTGTGATATCAAATACTAGTATACTTTAATATCTCTCCAATCCTGATTATAAGATAAAAAAAAGGGTTTTTGTTTATTTATTTACAATCATACCATTTATTTATTAATCAAGGAATCAATATATTAAAATATTAAAAAAATTAAATTTGAGGACACAATTAATAAGATTTAAAATTTTATTTTTAACACTGGCGAAATAATAAGTATATCAAAAAGGGTATGTCTGGTAGATTTTCAGTGAGCTGTCCATTTTGATTGGTTCCCTTTGCCATTTTCACAATCAAATGAGGAGACATTAATTAAGATCAACTTTTGCTAAACAAAAAATTGATCATTTCTAACCACCGCAGAAAGAAGTTGATGAGCGTGTCTAAAAGTTCTTAAAAGTTCCAAACTTTTAACTTTGTGAAAAGAAGGAGGCGTTTCATGCATGCATGTGGCCTTACACTAGTGGCCAAATTAATTTATTTATTATATGAATAGACCCAGGTCAATCAATTACCAAGCCTGTAATATTAAAAAGGGCAAAAACAGTGACATTCATTAAATGCAACTGATTTTATTTAATGCTAATTTATCATACCTACCTTTGATTCGATCAATATGTCTACAGTGGCAACAAGGACCCTGCCTTCTGCGGCCATCACAAAACTTTATGAAAATACTAAACATGAGTATTTTTTTTAATGTTTTTTACTAGGATTTTAGTTTTAGCCCTCAACAATCTCTTTAAATGCTTTATATTTTATTTAAATAAAAATGATAAAAACTAACATAAAATTCGAGGAACCCACGTCAATTTTTTTTTTAAGCCAGAGTTTGAGATATAATACTAATAATATTTATAAAATATCAAAGATTAATCCACCAACTTTGCTGCCCCTGATCCCTATCAAAACATAGGCCTATACAATTATTTGCTCTCAACTTTAGAAGCTATATAAGACATGGAGTATACCTACCAGCACATTGTTTCCCAAATTTGCTACACTATTATTCCTTTAATTATGTGACATTGTCAATATACTAATATATAACCAGATCTAGAGTGTGCATTATTATATTGCACGGCCTTTTAAATATTACTGGCACTTATAGGTGTTAGTAATGTTTTGCAATATATTTCATATTTTATATTAAAATTATTAATTTAATAATAGTTCACCCATTATATACAAATGAGAGAGTATATTTCAAATAATATTTTTTTGGTAAAAAATAATATTTTATTTAAGGACGCGGAATTAACATATTTTCTTTTCAAAAATTGGGCATGTGACGACTTTCAATGGTTATTACAAATGCATGAAAATTCGGTCTGGTTTGTTGGTTTAGAAATATGTGTTAGCTTGCTGCTTTTGTAGAAAATGATATTTAAATTGTTGGCAAAAAAAAGAAAACGATATTTAAATATTCAAATGTGTACATGTGAAGTTTATTCGATTTCTTTTTCCATTTTTCAATTTCTTTTGTAGTTTTCCATTGATTTCCAAAACTTTCTCATCTCCCGACCAGCGTTTAGCTGTGTAATATTAATTACTATTTCTGATTTAATTATAAGATTTCATTTATAAATAACAAACAACATTTATAGTTAAAATCGGAAGTAGTATTTCTTTTTATCAAGCAGATAGGGTAATGACGTTGTCACGCACATTTGATAGTATTTCTTCTATTTCTATTTATTTATCCTCACAAAAGAACACATAAATAAAAAATAAAATTTATATATTATATAATAATTATTTTTAATTTTATTCTCTGTTTAATGTTAGATTGTTTGAATCTTAACTAAAAATAAGGAATAATTACATTTTTAAAATTTAAAAAGATGACTTACATTTGGAAACAAAAATTAAAATTTAAATCAAAACGAGAAAGATAAAAACGGAGGGACGGGGGAGTATAAAATATATAATAAAATTAAAAGCGTAATGATGACGACTTGAGAGGGATAGATATGAAGGCAAGGGTGGAGAGTTCCAAGGTGATGAGATGACCCTTCCCACAATCACATGGTGGTGGTTTTGGGGGATCATTAAAAACTCTAGCCTTACTTGTCCCCCTGCCTTTTCATGTATTAATATTATTATTAACATTATTAATATCCAGTCAAATTATTCGCACTCCTCATTATCTTTTCAAACTATATGAAAGCGCTTTTAAAAAGCGTTTTTTTAATGAACCATATACCCTCTAAGTTTTTTTTTCTTTTTAAATTTGAGATTGCAAAGCTTAACTCGGTACAAAATATGATGGATGCATGGGTTTTTTTTTATTAGATAAAGGATGAAAAATATTAAAAAAAATAATTCGCTTTTTGGTTTAGAGTGGGAGCTAATTTTCAAAAGAGTGTATTTTTTCCTAAGCAAATGAAAGTTTGAATGCGTTGAATTATAAAGACTTGAAGAGATTAGGATTTGCCACATTGATGAGTGATCGCTTGATTAACAATTTTTCACTCTATAAAATAAATATATGAAAAAGATCATTTTATAAAACGTTAAAATATTTAGTTTAAAGTTACTAGTTGGAAACTACTAATTAATAAAACCCGCATACCGAGAGGAAGATTTGAACTCGCGCCTTACCAGTTAAACCGAAGTTTGTTTTCTCGGCAAACGAGTACATTTCTTGATACAAAATAATGCAATCCTGAGGAATGCCGACATACCTCCAATGCAATTCCAAAACTCTGACCCCTTGCTTGGATTGAGAGAAAACTGAGGAAAGAAAACTAGAGAAAAATATAGAAAGAAACAAATTTTCTCTTGTTTGGATATGAGAGAAAATATAAAAAATGGAAAAAACAGAAAAGAAAATAAAGTGGGTCCTATACTTTATTTTCTCTCCATATATGGAGAGATTTGGGAATGAAAACAAGATTTTCATGATTATCCCTTTACTCTTTTGCTTTTCATATTTATTTTCTTTTATTATATTTAAAAAGTTATTCCCTTTTTATTTTTTTATCTTAAAAAAATGTTTTTATTAAATAATTTGGTTTTAAAATATAATAATATAAAAATATATATAAATCAAATAACTTGATTTTAAATTATTTGATAATGCTAATGTTATTATAATTTTTCTATTGCAATATTTAATTTCGTTTAATTTTAAATATGATATATTTTGATAAGGATATTTTAGTCATTTAGATATTTGTTAATTTTCTCTTCTTTCTATTTTCTCTCATCCATCCAAATAAAAAAGATGATAACAACTTTCTTCCGGTTTTTTCTTCTCTCTATTTTTTCTCCTCTCATTTTCTTTCTTCTAAACTTTTCTTCTCGTCCAAACAGAGATTTAAAAACTTCCCTTTTCCCTTAAACCAAACCAGACACCCCCCGCCCCCCGGGGTCCCCCAACACACAAAAAAAAACAAGGGCACAAAAACGCTTTGAACGTTGGGGTCCAGAGAAGGAATAGATTTCTTCCCTTCTTTTCTTATCCCATTCTTGAGATCTCACCTCATGATCCATTACCATCATCATTACCTTGGTACTGTGGTTTAATTGAACTCACTAAACATACACACAAAAAAATAAATAAATAAATAACATAAAATAAAATAAAACGAAAACACCACACCCAGTAGGCAGGGTATTCCTCTCTCTCTCTCTCTCTCTCTCTCTTTCCCATGGAACTTGGAAGCTTAATAAATTGAGATCAGTCAACAAAATGAAGAAACAAAGCGAAGATATAAAGTCCTCAAGATATTAGAAACAGCAAGTTGCCAAAATAGATCTGTTAGAAAAGAAACAGATTTACATAGGGAACTTGATACAGAAGCAATGCCTATTTTAAAAAAGTCGTCTTTAAAGAGAATGATATTAAAACCCAAAAAAAAAAAAAAAAGTGTTACGCCACAAGGGGTTAAACCTATTCAACAGATAGCTTTACAGAGATCACAGAAGACTCGAACTTATCAATCCCCACGACGTCATAAGCATACTCATTGGATGATGAAAATGGTTCCACCCTGCTGTGTCATTTCGCGTAGGAGACCACGGGCCAAACCAGATATGTAATTCCATAGTTACTCACTTCCTTTGCAGGTATTGCAGAAAGCCTGTGAGACAATAATTTTCAGGAGATAAACTAGTAAGCATGACTAATCAGCATGCATATCCATGGCAGAATCATTGGAATTGAAAGCAGCAGAATCCCTGTTTTGCTGCTGAAAAAAGCCAGGTTCAGTGTTCCTGTTTCCATTACCCAAGGAGAGGCTGCCGGGACAGGACCCTCCCTCGCCAATATGATAGTTCTGAAGACTTCGGCGAACAGGGCTAGACAAAGCATTTGAAAACACAGAATTCTTCTGTTGATTATCACTATTCTCAGACCGAAGTCCCTGAGCAATAACTGTTTGGCCGGAAGAACCTGAAGCGACTGGGAAGCCTAAACTATTGACTTGCATTAATGGTTGAGCCTGTTGATGTTGAAGTGGTGCCCTTGGAGACATTGATGGCTCCTCTCCACAATAATCCAACTCATTCTGCAAGCAATGGAGTAGATTTCATAAAACCTATAATTTTGAATCAATAAGCCATCCCAAGATTCTCAACAATGTCATCACTTTTCACAAAATACAGCAAATGTAACTACAACTTCAAGATATCAAAATTGCCAAAAGAAAACAGAAGCCACAAGCCATATTCACCATTTTGATCTAGGAAACCGTCAATCCAAAAAACTTCAAACATGGTAAAAGAAGAGGTCAGATGTTAACAAACATATATTTGTTACTTGAAGGAAATAATCTCATTGATGTCAACCTTATGTTTAACCACAACACTAACCGCTATAATCACCAAAGAGAAAAAAAAAGATAACTCTAACATCAACACCCCAAAAAAGACTGAGAAAACACGGCTAATAAAGGAAAAGTTCACAGACAAAGCAGCTGACAAAAGGTTACTACTAACGGTAAACCTCTCTACACAGGGAATCTAACTATTTAACAAGCTAATAAAGCATGCTAAGCCAGTGAGACAATTCTCTCTTTATCCTTCTAAAGTGAGAAAATCACTACAGAACTACTCATAGGTAGGCCTCAAGCCTAATTTTTAAAGCATTTTATTAGGCTTGGTTAAGATCACTATAAAATTTGATTAAACTCAATGGCTAACCCTATCAATGGTCAAATCATTAGTGCACTATCGCTTTGAATGAGAAGAAATGTGGACTAAAACAGGGTTTAGTTAGTCTACTTCCCTTTCATATTTGTAAAATTTCTTTCCACGGCTCCCACTACTACAGTCCAACTCCCATGCCTGCTTTCACACTGCTACACTCGGAGGCACCCGTGCCCCATTAGTAGAAGGACGCATAACTATTTACTATTCAGTGTTCCACTATCACTCTTAATTATCTAGTATTCTCTTAATAACTTAGTAAGGTTACAAAGTATCACATGCTACTGCTCTATAGATGCACTGAGCCAATATCAACATTGTTATGCACTGAATTAGCAAAAGAGAGAACAATTAGGCCAACCTGAATGTAGTTAAGTATATCAACCGTTGCAACTCTTGATCCACCCTCTTGCTGTCTCCAGATCCATTGATAAAGTTTCTCCTGAAATGACATATAGGGTAAGTTCATTGTCCAAGCTAGTTGCAGCCATAGACAACTGAGTTCCATAAATGTGAAGTCAGACGGAACATGGAAATACCATAAGCTGTTAAAATTTTTCAAGTTATCAGAACTAGAAATCAAACTATGCACGGCTTACTGAGTGCACTTTTTGTATATAATTGGAAAAAGGCATAATTTCAGAAGAGGTTACGAAATATGGGTTTGTAATCAGCCTCCAAAAGCCGGCAACAGATGCCTTCAGTGAGCAAAATGGCACTGGATTGAAGCATGGTGGACTGATACGAAACAGCATAGTATAAATCTAACGAAATCATGCCAAGACATAACAATCCATAGTTACAAAATAGAGCGAATGGTAAGGACTGAGAATGAACTGAACAATTAGAAAATAAAACAATGAACAATAAACGGAGAAGTCAGAAAATCGATGAAACCTATAGACAACTAAAATTGAAAACGCTCTATTGGGTTCAAAAGATTGTAAAACTAAAGAGAAAAGCATTAGCGAAACCTACACGGATTCAAAAATTCATTTAAAAAAAAAGGGCATAGCACGACAAGCAAAGTTTTATAGAGATATAATGTCTTCGCACCGAAGATGGAATTATCAATGAAAATCGTAACAAAAAGCCCTATCATAATTAACCATGAGAAACGGGAAAAAGGAGGGGGGGGGGTTAAAAGACGGGTTGGAGCAAAAGCCCGCTCGGAACAAAACTAATCTTTCCCAGTAAAAAGGAAGCATCAGTGAATGCATTGAAATCGCAATTCAAAAACACGTTTCATAAAACCTAAAACATGAAATCGACAAAAAAAAAAAACGCAAAATTTTATCGAGTCCGGAGGAGAAATCTTACGAGGCCGTGGCGTTCACCGGCTTGGAACGAAAGCTTTTGGTGGTTCATAGCCTGAGTGTAGAGCTGAGAGAGGGAATTGGCGGCACTACAAAACGACGCATACATGGTTCGATCCACCTCATCGAGGCTCGAAGCTATAGACTTTCTCTTCTTAGCCATGTAATCAAGGAGGACCTTTTATCGGTGAGGCTCGAAGAGGGTGAGGGGCGGAGAATCGCGGCCCCAAACTGCGGTGGGGGTGATAGGAATCGCAGTGATGGAAGAAGAGAGGGTGTGGGTTGGAAGACAGAAAGGGAAAGGGCAAGGGAAGAAGAGGGTGGGGATGCTTTTGTTGTTTTGCGGAGCAAAGTTTCAGAGACGGGAAGGGACGGAGACACATGGTTCGTAACAAGGGCATGCCAGCCACGTGACAATCGCCTCCACCATGATTGAGATTGATAATCTAATACCCAACTCGCCTGCTGCAACTAGCAGTTTTTCTCGCCCCGGGTCAACTATAGTATATCCAAATCCAATCCAAATCCAATCCAAAATTTCTTATTATCAAAGAATTATTTGATTTTTAATTTGATCATAATATAAGATTTTAATTCACTTTATTTTTAATATTTATTTATTTATTTAAAATAACTCTTGTAGTACTTGCACATATTAAAAGTTTTATCAAATGACAATTGTGACTAACACATAATTAATAAGGATATTTTAAAAAAGATAATACTTATTTATAACAAATAACTAACTTAACTAATTTTTTTAATCTTTCTAAATTAATCAACTAGATCTTATATTAAAGACCGGATGTAGCATATACTACTTTTTTCTAATTATAAAACATCATTTATAATCTATAAACGAGGTTTTATAATTAAGACCAGAGATAATGTCGCTTTTATTCATTACCCTTCATATAAAAAATAGTTGAGGATTTAATTCTAAATATAAAAATATAATATATTTTATCTCGTAGATTTATAATGCATTATTTAAAATATTCCTACTGATTACACGTATTAATAGGGTTTGCATCCAAGGAAAGTCATTATTAAAAGGATATAAAATCAGTTCATATTTACTATAAATAATAATTTAACTAACTTTTTTAATTCATTCAAATTAATTAAGTGGCTTTTATATTAACAATCAATGTGGCATTTATTATGTATATATGGTGCTGATTATTTTTGATGAAAATCTGGTTTGCTTTATATTTGTAGTTTATATAATGATATATTGATTTTTTTAAAATTGTTTATGTATTTATGGGGACATTATTTTTATATCACTCAATCCAATGTTACAGAAAACAAAGTGATAAATCTTTCATGAAATTTAAAACGGCATATTAATGGTAAGAATGAAATTAAATACATTAACTTTATTTCGCATTGAAGGGTGTGGTTGATCCTTCATTTATTTTGCATTGACAAGTATTATCATTCCTTAATTTTCCATTGTAGTCTTGCTTTATAGTGTGTGGCTGCGTGCAACACTCCAATTTCATTTGGATAAATCTTGAGCCTATAAGAACAAGTTTAAATTCTTTAGAATATTTTTTAATAGGATTAATGGTTGGGACTAATATATTTACAAAATATAAGAGAGATCTATACAATCAAGACAAATAAAAAGATAATGAAAGTATTTTACTCTAAATTAAATAATTTGTTTTTGTGATAAATGTGCCCCATGTCCCAAAAATATACCATGGCCATTTCTTTTATTTAACATATCCGCCACATATGCCTTGTTTTCTTTTAAGAAAATACTTATTATATATGATCATTATCCTATTTTTAAATATTATAATTTAATTATAAATTTCACATGAAGAAACAAAACACACGACTATACAAAATTAGAAAAATTAAAATGATAAATATAAAAAAATTGATCCTATTTTTAATCGTACGGAACCACTGGCTGATTTGCTATTGATATAACGCATTAGCCCCAACCAAAGCGTGTTATAAATAGCTGGCAATTATACGGTCTTGATTGAAAATGTCAGAAACACATAAAAGGCAACTTGCTCCACGATATAAATCATAACAAGTGATTTAACAAATTTAAATAATCTAATTAAAAACTTGTGTAGATATTTTATCTTTATTCTTAATATAAGAATTTGTTTGATTTTTATTTTAGTCTTAAATATAAAATCTCAATTTATTCTGTTCTCATATTTTTTTTTTTTTCAAAACAGTTTAATAATAGTAGTTCTAATCAATACACTTAATTAGCAAGGATATTTTAGGAAAGACAATATCTATTTTTATAAATAACTATTATAATTAGTTTTTAATCTACTTAATTACTTAATTAATTTTTATATTAAAATATAATTAATATGTCAAAATCCACAAATTTTTAATTTTCCATAAATACAGATATGAATAACAAAACCAATTGAAATTATTTTTTTATTTTTTTGGCTGCGTTGCGCGAACACCAATAAAACTGCTGAAAACGCGAACTTGTTTGTGTTGCGCGTAGCTCGTGCCATCACTGAAAACTCGAGCTTTCACTCAAGACTCCAAAAAAAGCTTCTTTTTCCATTCCTACTGCTTCCCAACGGCCGCGACACCCCGGAGACCACGCCGGCGTCTTTTTCACTCAGGAATTCCGTTAACGGCAACCATCTATTCCTCTCATCATATTCATAAGGTCGGTAATTCATGACTTTCTTAATTGAATCTCGTCCATCCCTTTTGTTTGCAAAAAAAATCTTGGTAATTACGAGCAGAACAGCACGCGGATCTCGTCACTTCTACTACTTCTCGATGTTATCCTTCTGGATCTGAGAACCTTTCTCGGATCTGTCATGATGGATGTGAAAACGAGAGTGGGATTAGTGTTTTGTTTTCATTGAGGTTGGAGCTGTTTTGCTTCTTGAAATCCTTATGGGATCAGCTTTGAACTGTTAAGGCTTAAGGTATCTTGGAGACTTTGAGTTTAATGAATTTGGAATGGTTTCGGCTGCTATAACCGTTCCAGTACATGGCTGCAACCAAACAGGATCGTTTAGTAAATCCAAAATCTTTCTTTCTCAATGAATCCATACTATAATTGGAATTGCCATTTCTTTCAAGCGTGTGTGCTACCCTCGTATGCCGTTCGTTATGCAGTCTACAAAAGAAAACGGTGCATCACTGGGGGGGATGTTTGCCGTAAAATAGCATAGAGCTGCGGTTATATGCCGAGTATTTTGGTCTGCGACATATTTTGTTCATTGTATTTTATTCCAGTGTTTTGAGTCGAATTCAATGTACCATTAGTATTAACAATTAATGAGAAATCAGTTATGCTCGTAAGGCATTCACCATATTACTTACTAGATCTATTGGTTTCTTGCTAAAATGATTATTTGATATTCAATTAATGGTTTCAGAAGTATGATGGTGGCCTGGATTGAAGGCCAATTCAAGCCATGCTTTGCGGGCTAAGTTTTAAAGAAGTTGTAGTATGATTTTGGAGATACCAATCCTCACATCTCTCTGTTCTTTTATAATTTTAAGTTGGTCAATTCATGACTATTGTTGTTTATGGTGGTAAATATATTTGAGGATATTTGAATTGCAGCTGTAGTTGTGTTGTGGTGGCTGGTGGTTGCAGGAAAATGTGGTTGATACAATGTGCTGTTGGAAAATAAGATGAATTCAGATAATAATTTTTTGATAGAGGCTGTTGATATTGATTATTTAATCTGTGTTTCAAAGTCATTTGATTGCCCCATTCTCCATATATTCAGATCCAGATTTATCTTTAATATGCATATTTCAGGACCTTCTTCCACGTTTTCAGATTGCATTCTGCTAAGTGGCCCGGTCCACAAGTCTGGAACATCATAGGAATGTGGATTGAATGTCATGGAGGCTGTTAGAATAGACCAGTAGCCAAGTTGTGAGAAGCAAAAAGAACATGGCACCTCCCACTAAGGCTGATAAGAAGGCAGCAGTCGATGCAGCTGCATGGATGTTCAATGTTGTCACTTCCGTTGGAATTATCATAGTAAACAAAGCCCTGATGGCCACTTACGGCTTCAGTTTTGGTATATTTCTTTTTTTTGTTTTTTTTTTATGGCATTCCATTTATTGATCCATTATTCCTGTTTCTCAGTGGACCCTACGGCATACCTATATATTAAATATTTTCTTTTAATTGCCTATACCACCTGCAGCTACAACATTAACAGGGCTGCACTTTATTACTACAACTTCGATGACGACCGTACTAAGATGTCTGGGATATGTCCAAGCCTCTCATTTACCACTTCCTGATCTTCTGAAATTCGTACTTTTTGCTAACTTCTCTATTGTTGGAATGAACGTCAGTCTTATGTGGAACTCAGTTGGATTCTATCAAGTGAGTTAGGCTAAGTTTTAGCTAGTGGTCCATTCATGTGTGGCAGTTATTTATAATTTTTTAACCATTGGCAGATTGCAAAGTTGAGCATGATTCCAGTATCCTGCCTATTGGAAGTTGTCTTTGACAAGATTCGCTACTCAAGAGATACAAAACTAAGCATATGTCTTGTTCTTTTGGGTGTTGGTGTTTGCACTGTTACTGATGTGAGCGTTAATGCCAAAGGTTTCATCGCTGCCTTCATAGCAGTATGGAGCACTGCTTTGCAACAATATGTAAGCAGAATATTTATTTATTTATTTATTTCGCTCAACAAGGACATTACATGACTTAGCTTGTATCTGTTGAAACCTACTCGCTGGAATCAACACATAACAGTTCACGCACCGATTCACTGGCCTGAAAAAATAACTGAAAATTTTATACAGCATGATCTATATCTGAATATAGTGGCGATTTTAACCTAGAAAGAAGATTCATGAGCCAATTTCTGGTTCATGTCATATTCTGCTTCTATGTCATGACAAATGTACACTTCAGTAGCATAGAAGCTCGTGATGTTTCAGATTGGTGTTAACTGACTTTAATTGTTCTGAGAAGTCTTATTCTTAACTTATATATTTAGTGTTCAATACTCATGGAATCACGATATATATGTGCAGTATGTTCATTATCTTCAACGGAAGTATTCGTTGAGTTCTTTCAACCTGTTGGGACATACAGCGCCAGCACAAGCAGCATCACTATTGTTAGTAGGCCCTTTTCTAGATTATTTTTTGACGAACAAAAGAGTTGACAGATACGATTATACTATAGGCTCTGTGGTAAGTTCTGGCACAAAAGCTATACCACATATTTAATTACGTTCAACATTTATGTGATGATGAGAGGACGGATATGCACATTTCATTGGTGCGTGTCTAGTCTATTCCTGCATGTTTAGTAGTCTTTTTCCTTCAAATCAACATGGTTATAGCTTTCCAACATTTGGTCCGTGCATGCCAAATTACCAATGTAAATTCAATGTTATAAATATATGAGGAGCTATGAAACATCAAATATTATAAACAAAGGTCTAACATCAATTAGACATGAGGAATTGAATTTCCCTGCGGATTCCTACTTAGTTTTCCTATTCTCCATAAGATTATGGTAACTGATAAGGTTACACTTATTACATTATGATTTTGCCTGAGTTTCAAACTCCCCAGGAACATTTTAGACTCGATTTCTAGATTTCCAAATTTGATTATTGTTCTCCTTTCATTATAACGACTGATATAGTACCAACTTTATGGAAGTTGATGAACATGGCATTAGGATATGTGTACTTTTTTTATAAGACTAATGGTCCAAATTTCGTGATCATGCTTATATCTTATAACTCTTATGCCGAGGAAGTTGTTTGACTAAATTTAATGATTCAAGGAGGACATCAAAACGAAAGAGTGGGGGAAAATTCAAAACTTAGTGAAGGTTGGTGAATAGTTATTAGCATTGGACTGTTTGAACATTTCACCATGCATATTGAAGTGATAATCACGATAAATTGTGACGACTTGCATACAAGCACTTTTACGGCTGGTTCATGGTAAAGTAGCTGCAGAAATGGGAAGTCAAGCGTGTGCGTGGGTGCGTGGGTGAGTGAGCGAGAGAGGGGGAGAGAATGCTTTTTAACTGCAGTGCTTATTATACTTACATTATCATTCATTGAATAATTTCTTTTTATTTTCATTTAGATATTTATTTCCTTTTGCTTTTGCTTTTCCTTTTCATACCTAACACTACATTATAATAAACACAACTTTAGTCTTTTCCATTGTCTAACCACCTCATATATCTGCTGGTTTTGGCAGATTTTCATATTCCTGTCGTGCAGTATTGCAGTTGGGACCAACCTCAGTCAATTCATCTGCATTGGCAGATTTACCGCAGTTTCTTTCCAAGTTCTAGGCCATATGAAGACCATTCTTGTTTTGATTCTGGGTTTCTTTTTCTTTGGGAAGGAGGGTCTGAATCTGCAGGTGGTATTAGGGATGATAATAGCTGTTGCTGGAATGATATGGTATGGCAATGCCTCTTCAAAGCCAGGAGGAAAAGAGCGCCGGAGCCACTCTCTTCCCACCATCAAAACAGATACACGATAGCTTCTTTTCATAGAGACCCACTGATTTTTTGTGGCCGTTAGGTATTCTGGGTTTTCTTTGCATAAATTGAGAAGACAAAGGTAGCTGATTCTAGGAAAAGTGTTTAAATTAAAAACCACTCATCGGTTCCAATTATTTTTAGCCACATTCTGTAATTCTTAAAATTTGATTTCTTGTTTTAGATACCGAGAGGCTTTGGGTATTTCTTGGCAGTTTTAGGTTTCAAGAAAATTTATATCATTTTCCATAGGATATATTCTTATTCTTTCTTGGCTAAATCATTGTACTCTGCTTTGTGTGTGCTTGGAATTGATAAAACTAAGATTGACTGTTTCAAGTCACTGCTTGTTGCGGTGATTCTTTCATGACTGATATAAGGTTTATGAAGTTTTACTTCAGCTTCTATAATTCATTTGTTGGTAATTTAGTATTTATAATTTCAAATTACTTTATACATATCAAATCCAACTTTGCCTATCCTTTATGGCCGCTCCTAAGAATTTGTTAGTTATTCAAAAATTAGTTTTTGTATTCTTTTTTTTTTTTGTTTAAATCAAGAACCAAACTAACTTCAGCCTTCTGGTGGTGGCGTGCGTATAATTTCCAATTTAATACTTTCATATGATATTCTTGATCTTGAGGAAGCAATATGTTAGATGAGGATTAGTCTCATGAGAGATAAATTTTTATTATGAAAATTGAAATATTGTTTTCACAACGTTTTTCCCCCCCAAAAAACTAAAATCTAAATCTAAATTAATATCTAAACAGTTTGAATGCATTCATTTTAAGAGTAAAAGAAAGAGTGATTGCCGAATTTGAACCTATTAAAATTTGATAAATTATTGCACCCAAAAAAAAATAAAAATTCATAAATAATCCTGGATCCTACTTACCTATGATCAATTCATGCACGTAAATACTGATTAAAGAAAAAGTAACAAGACATTACTACAAATTCTCAACCTCATTCCCAAAAGAGAGAGGGATTGAAAGGCAATTCTTAGCAAAAAAATATCAAAATCCATCACACAATTATTACTTACACATGATTTATGCTATAAATCATGCCTCAAAATATCATTCATAATGATATACATATTAGGATCAACTTCCCCAATCACCAGTCCAGTAAAGTTAGCTTTTTAAGCCAGTATTGCTGAAACCTCTGCCTTGCATACTCCTTGTAGTCAAAGTCAATTTTATTGACATAACTCTGCAATTACATTCAATAATTATTCATTAATTCTTCAATTATACACACATAACTCAGTAATTAATTTTAACAAATAGAAATGAAACTTACAGAAATAAGTCCCCATAATCCCCAAAATAGGTGGTTCGCAAGAGTGTACTTCTCTGCATCATTCACTAACTGCTCCACCTCTTCATTGCTTGGCTTTTTGCCTATAAGCAGAAATTGAGAATAGTGTATAAAAAATTCAGATTGTACAGTTTTACTTTTCATAATCTAAATTACAGAGTACAGAAAATGAAGACGAGATATTGATGGAGTGAATGGGATGAGTGGACTCACTAACCTTCAGCATTGAGATAAATCTTCACAAACCTTTCACGCTCTTCAAAATCTGTCATATAATACAGATGAACTTAGGGTGATATTATTCAATCATGAAGATGAGGAGAAACTGAATAATTAATGCAGAAATAATGGATTCACCTGGATATTTAGTGTAGTCAAGAAGATGAGGTGTATCAGTATGGTAATCTGCTGCCATTTCACAGAAATGGTTTGCAAGGTCATATGCTATAGGATTGTAACTTGCATATTCATAATCCTGCATCATAGTTCAAGTAAACATAAGATTAACAAGAATCAAGGAATCTCACAATGATGATAACATAATATTGATAATTACCAGGACATGAGCACCTTTTTGTAACATTTGATAACTTACAATGATGGTGATGGTCCTGGTATCTTTATCCATCATGATGTTACCATATTGAAGGTCATTGTGACAAAAGCCAATCTCTTGATGTCCTTCAGAGTTAGATATCAAATCCTCTAACTTGCTGATTTCTTCTTCCATGTCCTCCAACCCAAAATTCTTTGCATCCTTTGTACAACTTAAACTTTTTGCCAAGGTAAGCCACTTCCTGTAACATATCAGTAAATCTCAAATCATTCCATTCACTAATGATTTGAAGGTGTCTCCCCCCCAAATCTAGCACCAAGCAGGTGAAGAAAGAAAATTAGGGATTTTAATTAGTGGGTAGAATCAATTACCTAAGTTTGTGCCAAAGCTGGACTTTTTTGTCACCAGGCATATCAAGTTTGTGGAATTCTCTCATCTTTGATGCAATGAGAGCAGATATTTCTGGGTTACGTATGTCAACTGCTGACAGTGTCTGGTCAATATTAAAAACAAGTTAATCTTATTTTCTAAGACTTTCTATGTTTAGTTTTATGCACTTAATTGATTTGAAAATATAATGTGACATGACTTCAATGAACAAAACTAATATAAATTTACATGAAATCCTGATAAATTATCAGCCACCATTCTCTTACATGTATGTGATATGTGGCCAGCATTTCATAATTTTATCAGTAAGCTTATGATAAACATGAAAGTTGCTTACTTCTTTTCTTTTCTTTTCTTTTTTTTAAAGTAAAACCAGAAAGTTCAATTGGGTCAGTAATCAAAGAAACAGAACGTTATAGCAATCACATATTCTTCTATTAACGCACCAGCATTCACTTGAATTTATTTTAAAAAAAAGTATATTAATCAGATTAATTAAATCTATTGAAGTGACAATTCTTCTTCTTTTTTTTAATCATTTCAAAGAATTACATAAATATTTTATGAAATAAACATCAAAATATAGAATAATTTTTTATCTACAAAATAATTAATTTTAATAAAATTAAAGATTGTGTAGTTTATATTTTATTTAATTCGCAGTATCTGGCAATTTTAGCCCTTTAGTCCTTGAAAGGAAACAGGTGGTCACTTGAGAAAAAGAAAACACACAACAAGAGGAATTAAGAATGAACTTTCTGACTTTTACTATTTTAAAAAAAAAAAGGAATAAGAAGGAAAATAAATTTAAAAGGGAGCATATGTTCGTCAAAGCTCTCAAACGCATGTTGATTTCAATCATCACTTTCACTTTCGGTATGGATTCTCACTTTAGTGTTTGGAATTTTTCTGTTAGTTATAGAAAGGAAAAATAAAAAGGTTTTACAAGTTAAACAAAAAGCTATAAAACAAGGGGCTTCATCACAACATTCAATAAAATTTAGATGATAAACTTATCTAAGTTGGTATGAATTATAGGAGTTCACACCATTTAAACAAATGGTAAGATGCTTGAATTTCAACTGTTATACGTGTAACATAGTAGTCGATTCTTTATTTTCGTCTTTAAGGGAGGGGAAAAAAAGGGCAAACTTGCTATCAGACCAGACCAAAGGACTGTACAGTCAAGTTAATATACTACTTTTATTTATTTTTCATATAAGAACTAATTTTATTTTTAATTTGTTTTTAAATATAACACCCTAATCTTTTTTATTTATCATATTTATCTTATTTTTTAAAAATAACCCCTGTAGTAGTTGCACATGTTAAATGCTTCATCAAATGATAGTTATAGTAGATACACATTATTAACAAAAGTATTTTAAGAAAAATAACACATATTTATTACAAATAACAACTTAACTAATTTTTTTAATCTACTTAAATTAATCAAATAGTTCTTATATTAAATATCCTAGTAGTATAGTTTTTTATGCAAGGATCCTATGAGAATAACTAATGCCTTAAATTAATATAAATAACTTATATTTTTGGATATATTATATCAAGTCTTCTAAAATTAGTAGATTATATTATCTTTTTTTTCAATGGTATAGATTTATATATTTTATTGAGATAAAAATAATTTTAAATTACGTAACTTAAGATCAGAAGAGTAAAATTATTTTATTGTTATTTATTTTAAAATAATAAACTAATACTAAAAATATAAATTGCATATCTAAGAGGAAGGCAGGAAAAGTAGCCTCAAAGCGGTGATACATACAGTGGCGTGGAGGAACTCTTCAACTCTGCCAGCGGCGAAGAGGGCGAGAAGACGGGGGCCCTGGCCATGCTCCGCCACGCACTGAAACGTCCTGACCTCTTCCTCTCGGTTGAAGAATACCTCCACTCCTCTTCCGTACAGCCTTACTAGCACTCTCCTCAACACGCAGCCGTTTTGCGACCACCACTTGATCTGAAAAACCTCGTTCGTCATCGCCCCCTTCAGTGGTATTACCTGCATCGTCTCCTCCACCTCCTCCACGGCGTCCCCCAGCTCCTCCGCCACGGTCGCCAGAACCTCCATTATCTCCTCCCCTGTCACCCCTCCTCCTTTCAGCAGCTCCATCGTCTTCCTCGTCATTTCAAGCTAAGCTAAAGCAGAGAAAACAGGGTAGGGTCAAGCTTTTATGAATGAACAGACCCAGAAAGAATCATCGAGAAAGATGGGATTTTTAGAGTGAAATACTGTTTGGATGTTCAAATACGATGTTTTTATCTTAAATGGAAAATTGAAATACAGAATCATGTTCTTCAAGTTATGGGATGATCCTGAACAGAGCAAACCGAAACAGACATAAGAGAGCAGAGCTAAGCTTGGATGAATAGGCGCCAAAAATCCAAAAAGATGCATCAGGAAAGAAGAAATTTTAAGACTAAAGTACTGTTTACAAGTTCAAACTTGCATGTTCAGGTGGATGATCCTAAACATTAGAAAATGATAATCATTCTCCAACATCAGTACGAGCATAATGACGAAGATGAAGTAAAATTGTAGAGACCAGAAAAACTGAAACAAAATTCAATCTTCGAGGTTTCCAGTAACTCAGAAAGACTATTAGTTTTAACCAACGGGTTGCAAAAAATTAACATAAGACAGACCTTCTGCGTAGTAAAATGTTGATTTGGAATTAAATCGAACGAAAAAAACAGAGGGGGCAGAACAGAGCATAGCTGAGCATTCGTGAAGGAACAACAGACAAACCCACTGAAATAAAGAAGAAGCTTTGAACAACACAGCCATGAATACAAAGAGAAAAAAGTCAAAAGTTGAATTTTTGTTTCGGAAACTCGATGGAGACAGAGAAAAGAACATGGGAACCATTTAAGTTTGGACTGAGATATTTCCAAGTCACGGAAGAAGCAGAGAAGTGCAGATATCAGAAGCGAAGAAAGATAATTAATGAACAAAGTTATAAGAAAGCATCAAACGTTGACAGAACGTAAACTAAGAGAGAAATGGCGAACTGACCTATAAGAAGCAGGCAAAGGCAAGAGAGAAAGGGCCGGAGCTGTGGAAGAAAGTTCAAGTTTTGGCAGAGCGATGAGGACAACGACGATCTTTATAGGTAAAGTCAGAAAATGGAACCAACAAATGTTTGAAAAAAGGGGAAAATCCGAACCAATCAGAGCACACAAGTTTTTTTTTTTTTTAACGGGAAAAGAGCACACAAGTTTAATCCTTTATTCCCCCATAAATTTTGAAAGGATTTACTTTTAGCAAAAGATCAAGAAAATTACACTGCACAAAAATATTCCCGAGTTTTTTTTTTTGGAGACTCCACTGTACTTCTCATCCTCTGTATCTGACTATTTCCTTTCTATATTTGAACTATATATGTGGCATTGCCTACTATTTTTCTTGCCAAATTTATAATTGAACTATCAAGGTCACATATTTATCTCCATACAGAAATATCTAATTTTGATAAATGTTTATTAATATCAATACATAGGAAGTCGTGACAGTCACAAATTGTGCAGCGCGCGACACATTTTTTGCAAATGTAGGAACCTGTATGCATGGTTTATGTTGAATGATGATGTCCTATTAAAAAAATTAAATAAACCTAAAATATAAGGCATTGCCATAGAAAAGAATGGTGCTTGTTTGAAAAAAAATTCTACTACTCCCGGTCCTAATTATAAGATCCAGTTGACTAATTTAAGGAGATTAAGGAAAGAAGTTAAGTTAATTATTTGTATTAAATAGGTGTTGTCTTTCCTAAAATATCCTTACTAATAAACTATATTGGCTAGGACTACAATTATTATAAGAACTATCTTGAAAAAAATACATAAATGTGAGAGACAAAGTGGATTGGGATCTTATATTTAATATCAAAATAAAAATCAAACATGATCTTATATTAAGAACCAGAGGTAGTATATATATAAATATATTCTTCTAAGGATCACATCTTATCCCTCACTTCCCTTTATGGTAGGTAGATTCTCTTAGAAAGTTCGGTCAAAAGTAATTCCTTCATACAATATCCCCTGTCTCTCATGCCCAACCTGGTTAGATTACCTTTGCATATATTGAAAAACATGTTGTATAGAAGTCTAAGATCAAAAATGAACCTTTTTTTTTTAATTATTATTTTGACAGAATCCGATCTTCAGGCTTAAATATTATATTTGAATTAAATTTCAACTAAATCAATTTTTTAATTAAAAAGATATATGGTAACAATTTGAAGTTATAAATGAGATCCAACCGCATGACCTTACACGTAAAAAAAAAAAAACCTGACATATTATTAAGTTATAAGGTTATAGACGTGTTAAACCAAATACTCGTCAAAACATAACTTTGTGGAGCTTACGTCCCTTTTATTGTTTGGATCGGCAATGCTAAAAATGTTCAATAATTATTTGTAAATATCTTATTGGTACATTTGTTAAATATATTTTTTAAAGAAAAAAAAGCTATGAATTTCACATATTACATATTACAGGGTAGTTGTATATAATAACGAGCATGTCATCGTAGAAACTGACCTTGTGCAGCTTTCAAATGTGATTTCAGTAATGTACTCATATAATTCTTGATATAAGAACTAATTAACTAATTTAAATAGATCAAAAATATTAGTTAAATTAATTAATATTATATATTTTTTAAGACACTCTAAGCATCTTTTTTAGTTCTCTTTCTTTCTCTTCTACCTGATTATTATTAGGAAAAATATTAATAGGATTAATTTGAAAAAAATTGATAAACATATGTAATATGTCTTATATATTATATTAATATCAACTCTTCAATTAGATCTTGTTTTAATAATTCGATTAGGAGAAGTTAAATTAAAAAAAAAAAGTGATAGATATAATAGCGAGATACCTTCTAATGATCACTTTGAAAGTTGCTTGCACTTCTGTAACTAAAAAAGCATAATACTTTAATCACGAAAGGAACTGTGCGCAAAGAGTGGTTTGGAGTTGCGGCACCAAATTCTAATTCCATTCGTTCATCACCGCTCAATTCCAAAGCGCACTTTGACCCAAAAAAATCCATTTCTATTAGGGAGGATTACAATAAAATTTAGAAAAATAATTACTAAAAAATTTTAATAACATTTTAGAATTATTTTTTTCTTAAGACTTCATTATAATTTTTCCTTTTTATTATAGCTTTTGTGGTGATAGATACTTTGACTTAACAAAACAACTCTATTCCCTCTCTTTTAATTGATCGCTCAAATATTTTCCCCATTAATTTATTGGGAGGAGAAAAAATATATTTAACTTTAAAAGATAAATAAATTAAAATTTTATATTTATAACTTCAATTTTCCTCCTGAAATATTAAAAAAATGTACATTCGGTACAGTGCAAAAAGTAAAATGTCGCGCGCGATGATTTTTGCTTTACGTCTTCTTCTGTGGGTGGGGCCCAGTCTGGAGGTGGTGTGAATACGATTGTTTTGAGAGGCACCGGGAGGAAACACGTGGAAAGCATCTACTGGAAGTCGAATCTTATTCAAGGGTCAGCAGTTAAAAAAAATACAGTAGATATTTCTACTCTACGGCGATCGTCGGATAAAGTCAGAAGATATGGATAAACTTCTGGATTTTTCCTGCGATCGTTTTACAAGAAAACGAGGAAAAAAGGGGTTGTCTTTTCATTTGCTTGTGTTTTGGGAAAATTTATTCTGAATAAAATATAGTATATATAGCAACCAAATATATAAAATATGATATATTTTTTCTGAAACATTATAATCATATTTTTTAATATCTCACCTTTCTCTCTTGTTTGATTATGGTTGAGAGAGTATCAATGAGATAATTTAAGAAAAATTAATAAATACAAGAACTATATCTTACATTCAAAACAAAAAAACAAGTCAATAATTAGGTTGTATGAAAGAGTAATTAAATATTGAAAATTTCATGGTAGAGCTGCTGATGGCGATTTTAATAGACAAAAGCCTAGATGATTTATTTAAATGGGCCCTTTGATGGGCTGGACACTTAGAGTGGGCCAGTCGAAAGAGTCACAGTGACAGGCCCAACAAAGGCAGAATAAGAAATAGATACGTGCCGGGGAAACCTGAAGTTGGTTCAATGTCGTTATAATTTCAGAAGCTTACGTTGGCTTCATGCGGCGATCATTCTTATAGAGCCGTCCAATTCCACGAGTTAATCAAAAAATGGATCTTGTGTTCTCTTTGTTCATAGTGGTGGGTTTCTAGCTTTGTGCCCTAATGGATGAACCAGGCGGAGATTGTTGGTTTCTTTTATTCCGATTGCAAAGCCACGAGTTCCCCAAGTTAATTAAGAAATTATGGCTTTTGTGCTCTCTTCTTTTGGTACTTAATCATTGCCGCCTGAGCAATCTTCTTTCCAAAAAGATCAAAGAGGCAAACTGGAATTGACTTGTTTTAAAGGCTTTTGGAGGTGAAGGATGAGCATTGCTTAAAGGAATGACGGATACTTGGGATCTTTGTTTGAAGAATTAACAATGATTTAGCATTGGTGTATGTATTAAAGAAACGATGAGAGGTAACTAATGGGTTCGAATACAGTAAGCTTTGATTTAAAAGAATCTAATATGGTTGCCCATATTACTATATTGTCCGGTTCAAAATTAATGTCCGGTTTATTTCATAGTAGTATTAGTGTCTGTGTCTGAACCTGGACGTGGTGGTTTTCCTTCCGTCCGAAATAGTTAACCGGTTATAACTGATCATGTATTTGTGACGGGGGGCACGGTCCCTTTCCAGATGCGTGTAGACCCATATTTGCAACACCTAACGGACCATAAAGGCCCAAAAAGGAGGCCCAATGGACATCACAGTGATGGGCCCATGCTGCTCCCACATCAATTTCACCGTTCATTACATACAACATAGGAAAAATATGCCGTTTTTTCTCTGTCGGATTTATTATGAAACTCATGTTTTTCAGGGGGAGAAAGGAGAATCTGCATATATATATATATATATATTTATAAAATGAATAGGTAACAGGATTATTTAAAAGTAATAGATAGTACCATCCATAATCTCGGACACAAAAGCGGATTTCTTTTTTTTTTGGGATAGAAGTTGGCAAGTAGGAGGATGAGGAGCAAGTTGCCAATTGGCAAATGGATGATGACGACTGGTGAGTGAAGGTGCGTAACTACATCATAAATCACTTTTACACGTCCTTAACTTCATCCAATGATTTTGTTATCCATAAGCTAAGGTTCTTAACCTTCGGTTCCTCAAGCATAATTCATCACATTATCTAGGTAAGAATAGAAGGCTAAATCAAAGCATATTCACTGTAACCCAAAAGTTTTAAAGCTGTTAACAGTTATTTGCCGTTAGGATAACACCACTCGTCACGCTTGAAAACACACTTGAATATGTGTTTGATTGTGTTAAATAAAAACAAAAAAGGAGTTTTTACGTCTCAATAATAGTTAGTGATAATCTGTTGTGTCTTGTAAGTTTGAGATTTTTGTTGGAGAAATTTTCTTGCACATTTTTTCGCTTGAAATTGGACTTTATTGCACCTTGGAGTAGCATTTCCCGGCTGCTTCGATTTATCTTGTGCATGAAAAAAGAACCGTTGATCGTTTCATTTTAGCGATTTTGCGGCTGAAAGCATAAGAAATATAGAGGCTCTCGTCGTCACATGTGGTTCATAACACAAGAATATTCATTATTATTATTGATGGCTTTTATTATAGTGGTGAATGTTGTGACATGTTACCACTTTGTAGGCGACATAATTCATGATGCCTTCAGAATATTCCTTCCTACATCGGCCATGTTTCGTGTGTATACCATCCCACAATGTGCACTTCCATTCCTACATATATTATTAATTATTAATAAATAATAATTCCCTGCCAAAAGACACTTGCTTTGCATTATTGGAATAGTCTCAATTCTATAAGCTTTTGGTTTTTATGGGTTTTATTATGCAAACGACCCACCAGGTCAGAGTGGGGAACATCATATTGCCCTCAGCTAAATTTGACCAAACCGCGCATGCGTTTTCTATATGACGCGTGACTTCTAATGAAATTCATAATCCTCAAATAAAAAAATTAAGCGGGTAAGTCTTAGATATTTATAAAGTAGCTGCTTTTTTTCTGCCAAATATCAAATAAATGTTTGGATTAATTTAAAATAAGTGCCCTTACATTTTATGAAACAAAATTCATCACACACACATATCCACAATTCAAATGGGCAATTAACATTGTGGATTAGTAGCACCATGACAATTTTTGGATGCATTCTGTTCTCTTCTGGTTGGGTCCAGCAAAATAATCTTTAATATGGAGATATTTAACTTAATTTGAAGGGTAAACGTGCAGTCTCGATTGCAGCAATATTAAAAAAAATTATGAGTAAAAAAAAAAGAAGATTACAGGTGAAATTGCACCATTAAGAAAATTAGGATGCTACCCAAAAAATGAGATTAAGAGTAAAATTGCAGCTTTACTGAACTGTGATTTCTTGATTAAAAGAGCCCATGGGTTTATGAAATCAGGGATTAGCTTTGGTAGTTAATTGTTAACAAATATAAAATGAAGCCCCACGTTGCATCAACCCGAGTAGTTATCTTAATTCTTGGGCCGGTCGCTGGTTTTAGAATAGCATTATCATTTTGCCGACACGGCCCCACCAACCTTTATGTACAGTGACACGCGTACGGTTATGGGTGGAACACGTCTCCCCTGAAATGAAGTCATCCGAGTAGAGTAAACGGTAACCAACGAAGTAACTGTCTAGTGTCTACTTTCGGCCTTCTGGCCCCACCAAAGACACCCCCACCTCCTCGTTCCTGTCCCTTCTCCTCATACTTGTCAGCTGCTGAATTGTTCTTTGGTTTAATCATAGGGTGATTTCTTAACCGACAGGTAATTACTAATTAGCCCCCTCCCAGATTTTTAACATGGTACTCCTCCGGTCCTTATTATAAGACCCCATTTGACTTTTTATTTGGTCCTAATTATAAGACCCCAATCCATTTTATTACTTATATTTATGTATTTTTTTCTAAGATGATCCTTCTAATAATGATAATTTTAGCCAATATACTTAATTAGCAAGGATATTTTAGGAATGACAATTCTTATTTATTATAAATAACCAACTTAATTTACTTCTTTAATCTCCTCAAATAAGTCAATTGGGTCTTATAATTAGGATCGGAGGAGTATTTATATATTTTATGCTTTGACTCGGTTCCCTTGTCTTTCTAATTATAAATTCATCGATATTGAACACGTCATTCAATCAAAAATTCCATGATTAATTTTACATATATTTTATTCATATTAAATGTATATAGACTAGCTTACTTGGCATGATTCTAGATTGTTCTTCCCTCCCAATCAAGCTTTTGCAGCTTGCTCCCTGACCCCACCTAATTGGAATTTTTCTATGTCAATATAAAGCAAGACCTAATATTCATGCATCCTCATAATACACTAGTATCATATAAGCGTGAGATCATTTTATAGATTTGTGCACGTAGACCAATTTATTTTAATTTAAATATTTTGTTAAATATTCACACACATATTATAATTATAATTAAATTGACTGACTGGTCCTATTCATTATTTATGCAGCTGAAACGGAGTGCTCTTTTATCGTTAACATAGATCGCCTAATTAAGCTTATTATACGAATGTACGACTTCATTTTTATTTTATTATTTTACCGAGCGTTAGTTTCTCAGACTTCTCATTAAAGTATATATATTGAATATGTATAAAGTTAGAAAAATTGTTAAATATTTCATAAATGCCTTATAAGGATGGACACGAGGCTGCCTCATTTGGCAAACACCAATGAGGTGTTATTGCCTTATTGGAACATGGTTGAACCAAACAAATGAAGCCACTAACACGCAATATTCATATAAAAAATACAAAACTGCCGTATGGAACTTGACTAATGACGGTGCTCTTTGCCTTGGTCGGGATTCGTTTTAGATATTTATGGGATCACTAAACAATATAGTAGTGTTTGACTAAATACGAAAGTGTGCGGGTGTGAAACGCTTGGAACAAATAGATCCCACTTCACTTACCACCGAACTTTTGATTGTGGAAAAAAGTCAACTCCTTTTTTCATGCGTAATGTGAGAACATTATGAATATAATTTAAATTAATGAGTGAGTGCGCACATTTGATTTTTAAAACCGGACACGTAAATCCATATTCATTGGATTAATCTTGAAATAAGACACCACCACCATGGTGCCAACTCCTCATAGGTGTCGTGATTCTCTTTTTTCTAAAGTAACATTATTATTCGCCCCTGCTTAGTGTGTATGATTGAGGTTAACCCTCATAACAATCAAAAGCATCCGTGTCATTTTTTTTTTGGCCCATAAAAGTATATCGATCAATGCGTTCATCATATAATAAAAAGCATAAAATAGGAAAAAAAAAATGTAACCCTGTATAAGAATCAAGATATACATTTTTTTTAAAAGAAAAAAGAACAATGGGTAAAGAATAGACTTTTTCTTTTTCAAGTAGAAATATATGTGCTTTATTTTTATATTTAGTGTTTATCATACCTTTTCTTAAGTGTCATGATTTTCATGACTTGAAACCCCTTTAAATTTTTCAAGGACATATAAGAAAATATATTTTAATTATATTTTAAAGTTTTATACTAAGGGTTTTATAAGTAAGAAAACCAATCTCGTTAAAATGAAGGAAGATTAGTCAAAGATCCTTATTTTAAAATTTTATTAGCCAGAAGACCTTGAAATCTGACAAAAATATAAAATTTTCCAAAATAGAAGTACTTTGAGCAACAACAAAAAATCAAGTATTTCTAGTTAATAAAATTTTTAAATACAAAATTTTCACTGATTTTTTTGGCCTCAAATTGTACAATCTTGAATCTTCTGATAAGGGGGTTAAAATTATTTGATTGGTAAGTGTAAGTGAAATAATTTGATCGTTTAAGAAGGACATTTGAATTTTTTTTTTTTTTACCAGCAGAAGGACATTTGAATTTGAATCATGAATAATTGGGGGGGGGGGGTTTAATAAAAAAGAAAGCATAGGATTAGGGAGTTCAGAAGAGTCCAAAAGCAGCCATAAATATCTAGCAGAAGCGGACAACCAGTACTGTTATTTTATTGCCTCCGCGTCCCGTCAACCATCCCTACTTTCCAACGCCCAATTGTCATTCATTCCTTTCCCTCTCCTCCACCCGCCCCCTGCTTGGTTATTCTCGTCATTTACCACCCCTTCACCATTCCCATTTCCCTTTTTATCCCCCCTTCAACGACACGTGTCCGCATCCCTCCACCGTTATTTTCAATGTCCCAACTCCATGGTTTTAAGACATAACCTAATTACCATTAATTAACTCATGTCATTAGCACCTTTATCTCTTTTTTATTTTTTTAAGGACTCGTATAATATTTAGTTTCTCAAATTTATTTTGATTTTGATCTCTCAAATTTTTTTATTTTTTATAATTCAATAAAAATTTGAACTATTTTTCTTTTATAATTTAAAATTTGAGAGGTTAAAATAAAAATAAACCTAAGAGATTAAAAATTATATTAATAATTTAAAAAAAAAATTTAGACGAGTTAAGTTGATTGATAAGGCTCCGCTACGGATTGCCTATTAACTCATGCACCGGAATATGTATTTTGTATTAAAATAAAATTTAAGAAAAGAGTTTTTGGTATTTGAAGTAAGTATTTATTTTGTCATTTGGCCAAAAAAAAAAAAGTATTTATTTTGTCAAGTGGGATGACAGAGAGACAGTGAATCAAATACATGCATGTGAATGGAGAATGGAGCATGAATAGATCAATGCATGGACGGTACTGTAGACAAACGTGACGTGACACCCGGCCTGTGAGGCGAGAGGAAAATATCATCGCCACGTCAGCTCACAATCCTGGCTTCTTAGAGCTCCTAAAGATCTTCCCAATCTCTTCCCCCCCTCTCAGTAAAACCTCCGCCACCTCTCTAATCTTCCCAACCCATGCACCAAATATTTTGGTTATACGAGTTAACGACTCCCATTTTTGCGCGTTTTAGCATATCACCCTCCAAATCAGAGCAATTAGTTTGTTAATCAATTGGTCCTGTATTTACAAAGTTTAAGGTGCGGATTTTTTTGGGAATTGTTCTGCTGCCGCATTTTGTGGTCAGATTTAGCTGTTCTCTTGCTTATTTTTGATGTTGATGCCGTTTTCTTATATTGGTTTGATTTCCCTTCATTTATGTTCTTAGATATTTGAGTGATTGTTTTCTTTAAATTCCATCTTTTTGGCTGGCTGCTGAACTGTGTGGTTCTGGAGAAACAGTTGTAATTCTCCAGGAGGATTCATTATCGTTTTCTTTTCATTTTTTTTCCAGTTGTATTATTTCCCTAAGATCTGCTTGTTGTTTTGTCGGACTGTTCCATTTCATACCTCTGATTCTTCTTGTATTTTTTGTTTTTTTTTTTAAAAAATTTCCAGATTATTTACTTTCTCTATTTGGGAAATAAAAGAGACTAAAAAATCTCCTGTAAATTGTAAAACTTTTTGATCGGTGGTTTATAAGTGCAGAAGAATCAGGCTACTGAAATCTACTTTTGCAGGAAACTGCTGCGATTTTCTGGGAGATGCACTTGGTTGCGTTTTTACTAAATAATTTCTTCTGTTTAGTTTACAGGAGGATGAAAAAAATGGAAAAGCATGGCGATTCGCGATGCTTGATTGATTTGTTTTTCTTATTAGGTACTGAGGTACAAATATCTGTGGGCTTTTCTAGCAGGGAATGTTAAACTACGATATCTTGATCCTTGATTGGTAGCCGGTTGGCCGGGTCCTGGGTTATTGGTTCTGGTATCAGAAGTATTTCCTCTTCCATGGCTGCTTCCAGTGAAAGGTGGATTGACCGTCTTCAGTTTTCCTCGTTGTTCTGGCCTACCCCACGAGACGGTCAACAAAAAAAGGTACCTATTACTTCGAGTCTTTATTAGAAATGTTCTAATTTATGTTTAACAGTCACTTCTGGATTTCGGTGAGAAATATTTCTAGCGGTTTATACTATGATGGTTGTGAATAAAATTCCAACATTCAATATGAAGCATGTATTTTAGTCGTTCTCAAGCATTAAATGGAGAAGAATGGAAGAGGATTTTCAGGACTTCCAGTTGTGTAGAGAACCATCCACGTGTTCCTTTTTGTGGTCGCGTTTTTTCTGGGAGAAGTAAAAGACAGTAACTTTTCTTTAAAATTTGGCACCTTATGCTTCTCAAAGTTTGATATTCAAAATTCTTAAGCTATGAGAACGAATTATGAAGTAAATACAGCGCGAGAAATGAACTTTGTTTCAACTTGAATATAATACAAAGTAAATACAAAATTATGCCAGGAAATTACTTTTCAAATTACTAATTTTGACTATGAGTATCCGTGTATAACATAAAATTTATAGGAAGTTGCATTGTTAATAAGCCATGAATAGGGTGACTTGCTTCAAGCTTCATGCAAAGCACAATCCGACAATCTAGTTATTTTTCCTCATCAGGATTCTCTTATGTCGTTGATGCTCTATGCACTGAAGGCTGGAGTTAATCAAAACATCGTCATTAAGTGGAAATCTTTAGAAGCAAATCAGTACATCAATATATACGATATAATTTATTGGGAGCTGTACTATTTGAGTCATGAATAGTGCAGTTGACCTCAGATTCCATGCTAAGCACGGGCCCTACAATCTAGTTGGGTATGTTATTGTTAAGCGTTTTCCTTTTTATGTACATAGCTGTATGAAGGTTTTGATTTTGGGAGGTGTTGCATCAACAGTAGATCACACAACTGGCTATATTTAACCGGACAAAATCTTTTAGTACCATAGGAGAATTAAACATGCAACTTTGTGTCCTAACCCACAGCTACTTGAGCTAGCCTCAAGTTACTAACCTGGGAAATTTGGAGATAAAATGCCTAATTGCAGAGGATACTGCAACAGGAAAGTCTAGAACGTCTGAAAAATTGAATTATGCAGAGTGGAGGTGGGTTTGTGTGGAAATATAATTAGGAAGTCTTTAAACTGATACAGGCTAAGCTGTGAGATTGCTTGGAACTGGAAAATGATTTTGCAATCTTTTCTCTATGTAGTTTCTCATCTATTTTTCTGCTAAATTCATAAGTTTTTTGTTAGTAATTTTTTCATGTGAAAGATTATTGGATATCTATTTACTCCATGCTTTAGACGTCAGATAGCGGCATAATCATTTTGTGAATAAGTGTTCCCTAGTCTATGTTCACGGTTTATCATATCTTCTTTCATATCAAAAGCTCATAATTGTTATTCCATATCTTTGTTTCTTATGACATACTTTAATGTTGTCCTAGGATCAAATTGCTGCCTATGTTGAGTTCTTTGGTCAGTTCACGTCAGAACAATTCCCTGATGACATTGCTGAGGTTTGGTGCATACGCCTTCATTTATGGACAATATTTTAAATTTCAAGAGATATATTCACAAATTAATCTTATTTTAAAATCATTGAGATTTTGATTTTTTTTTTCTTTTTTCATACAAGAGTTGTATCAAATGTTGTTCACTTGCTCAGTAATCTGTATGACCTTGGCAGTTAATCCGGAACCGGTATCCTTCTAGGGAGATGCTGCTATTTGATGACGTTCTGGGTATTTATGCTTTAACCCATGTTAGTTTATGCTGTGGCTGATTCAAAGAAAATATTTTGACAATGAACTTGCTTTTGTTTCATGCATAACAACTTCCTATGTATTGACATTTCATTCAGCAACTTTCGTCCTTCATCATCCTGAGCATGGTCATGCGGTTGTGCTTCCGATTATTTCATGTGTTATTGATGGGACTCTAGCCTATGATAAGACTAGCCCTCCATTTGCTTCTTTCATTTCCTTGGTCTCCCCAACAAGTGAGGTAAAATCCCTTGGCTGATGTTCTCATTTTATTCACCAGATTCAATGAAACAGGACATATGTCTTGTTCATTATAAGCATTGTGATTCATGGTTTCAATTTTATGATTTAGAATATCCATTTTGTTTCAGTTTCCTATTGCTTAAGGCATCTGCATTCTGCAGAGATGTTCCCAATCAATAATTTGATATTGTTTTTTTTTCCCGCAATTTGGCAGAATGAATATTCAGAGCAATGGGCTCTGGCATGTGGTGAAATTTTGAGAATTTTAACTCATTATAATCGTCCCATATTCAAAACGGAGAGACAGTGCAGCGAAACAGAAAGAAGCATGAGCGGTAGCCATGCAACAACAAGTAATTCTGTTGATGGGAAACTTGACCGTAGTTGTTTGACACAACTGGAGAGGAAACCTATAAGGCCCTTGTCTCCTTGGATAACTGATATTTTGCTGGCTGCACCTCTGGGCATCAGAAGTGACTATTTCCGGTGGTGGGTATATTTTAGTTCAACATAGAGATGAATATTTTGGTTCTTCTTTTGGTTTGGGCTGATGGTATGGTTAATCTATTTTTGGCTTTTCCTCCTAAAATGATTGACTTCTAAATCATAACGTAACTCTCTCAACACTGTTTTCATTGCTGTATTTTTTGATAACCTTATCTTGGTCTAGTAGTGTGCATAATTTATTGAAGTATGGCAGGAATTCTGAGACAAGTGATTCAGCTTCAAGGGGCCTATAAAAGGATATAATATAACCTGGGATTATGATCACCTATCCTTCATCCAAAAACTATATATGAGTTCTGTAGTTTATCATCTGTTTTTTATGTTAGTAGGAACCTGCTTTCAATTAGCAAGTGTTCCAGTTCATTAAATATCTTCTTTTTTCCGTGAATTTCATCGTTTAGGGCCACCAAATTATTAAATATATTTGATTTGTCTGAAGAAGGAAGATCGAATTGTTGACATTCTGAATCTTTCCTAGGTCGTTGCTCCCCTTGAATGGAGAATAAGTGACGGTCATATATCATAATTATGATAAATAACTTTTGTTAACTGATTTTTCTTTTTTTCTTTGCATATAACAATTTACTGTTGTGGGTTAGATACTAAGTATACTTCTCCTTGAATTGACGGATACTTTCATGTATCAACAGGTGCAGTGGAGTTATGGGTAAATATGCTGCGGGAGAACTCAAGCCCCCTATAACTGGTAAATTTAGTCCTGATTCATTAATATAGAGTGCTGTTGTTATAATGGCTCGATACAATGTTGTGTCTTGTGATCTGGCAATCACACAAAAATACTTCAGGCATTTTTTTATTTCAACAGTAGTTAACTTGGTTTAATTTTATCTTGTGTTATTAAACTACATTCCAACTACTCTAACAATAAATTTGCTAAACTACTCTTTTGACTGAACTTGAATTTTGGCCCTAATGTAAGAGCTTAGGGATGACAAGACCAAGTTTTGAGGTCCTGGTTGTGATACATGGCCAAAGCCTGAAGAAAACAAAACGCCAAAATACTATTCAATTCACACCATTACATGTCTAACCGTCCCCTGTTTATACTAAAATGGCCGGATAAGTTTCCTAGCAAATTCCCAAATCACCCTTTTTTTAGGTTCCTAATTACCCTTAACCTATAAATGATCCCTGTTCTCGAGGATCAAACGTCTAAAAGATAAAAAAAAAAAGTGTGATGTAGGCTTTTTTCTTTTTTGGGAAATTTTTTTAACTTCCCTACGTTGCCAAACAAATGATATAGGATTGGTTCCATTTGCTTGAGTTTGCCACTAGCCTACCATTTTTGGCCAAATTGCCCAGTTTATTAGAGTTGTCCTTTCTTGCTCAATTCTTAGATTCTTCAACAAGACAAATTCCATACTCCACACAAGTCCTTACTTCAACATCAACACCACCGTTCCTTATCCAGCTGAGAAGAGCGTGAGATAGATGAAAATATCACCTAACTATGCCTGATACATCTGCTCCCTGCGTTTGCTCACCCTCTGAGGTTCAGGCATGTGCTTGATCTGATCCTATGTGTAATTATTTCAACGTTGAGAATAATGTCCATCTTGTTTTTCATTGCAGTGGAAGAACATGCATCTTAGGTGAAGTTGAGAAGAAAGGATCTCCTAAATGATGCCATAATTCACTGAATTCAAAAAACCAAAATAACTCTTTCTAAAAGCTTATAAAAACTGAAACACAGGGAAGATTACAGTCACCTAATTTGGAAAATAGAAAGTTAATTAAAAAGAAGAAAAGATGAGGAAATCATGTGATAATGACACATTTCTCTGAGAATTTGATATTATCTTGGTGCTTATACATATGATCTTAATACATTATTGAAGTTCTTCGAAGATTTGTTCTAAGGTCATTGTAATTTTTCTTTTTCTCATAGCTTCTTCCGGTGGTTCTGGAAAGCATCCTCAGCTCATGCCTTCAACTCCTAGGTGGGCCGTTGCCAATGGTGCTGGTGTTATATTAAGTGTTTGTGATGATGAAGTTGCTCGCTATGAAACTGCTACTTTAACAGCAGTTGCCGTCCCTGCACTTTTGCTTCCTCCTCCCACGACAGCTTTGGATGAGCACCTAGTTGCAGGATTACCAGCTCTTGAACCATATGCACGATTATTTCATAGGTCATTTTGAACTCATCTACTGTATTGTTTATTAATTTTTTTTAATTGAGTTCATCTTCCTGAGTAAATGTTCATTTCTAATTCATTTAGATATTATGCCGTTGCTACTCCAAGTGCCACACAAAGACTTCTTCTTGGACTTCTAGAAGCCCCACCATCATGGGCTCCAGATGCGCTTGATGCCGCAGTGCAGCTTGTGGAACTCCTTCGAGCTGCTGAAGATTATGCATCTGGAATAAGGGTAAGCTGTATATTATTGTGCGTGTATACCAAAGCTTATATTATGATGCTAAGGTGGCCATCTTTATTCAGCATAATTTTATAATACACACAATTCTCATTTTATGGTGTTCATCAACATCTTTATGAGTCATAGACAACCATCACTCTGCACATGCTATTAATACCCAGAAGAAATCTCAAATATGCGTTATAGGGTCAAAGTGCTTGTAGAAAAGTACTACATTTATAGTACTTGTAGCATATGTAAAATTATTTTAGTTAATGATTTACTCATCATTATCTATTGAAAAAAAAAATCCATTGTACACTTGGTATGTGCATTGCATTGGGGTTACTTACTCCTGATGCCATTCTATGGTGCTCTTTTGGAGATTTTCCTGGTGGCTTTGTTAAGGATTTAAAATACAGTTCACTGATGTTTTATTTTATTTATATGTCAATGCAGCTTCCTAGAAATTGGATGCATTTGCATTTCTTGCGTGCTATAGGGACTGCTATGTCTATGAGAGCTGGCATAGCTGCTGATACTGCAGCTGCTTTGCTTTTCCGCATTCTTTCACAGCCAGCATTACTATTTCCTCCGCTGAGGCAGGTTGATGGGTTTGAAGTTCAGCATGAACCGTTGGGAGGGTATACATCATCCTACAGAAAGCAGGTACTGTTCCATCACTACTAGCTACATATTTTTCTTCGGTAACGCGGATATGTTCCTTAGCTTAATGGAGTATATGATACTCGTTCAGATAGAAGTTCCTGCTGCTGAAGCCACCATTGAGGCTACTGCCCAAGGCATTGCATCAATGCTATGTGCTCATGGTCCTGAGGTTGAATGGAGAATCTGTACCATATGGGAAGCTGCTTATGGCTTGATTCCTTTAAGCTCCTCAGCTGTTGATCTTCCAGAAATTATAGTTGCAACCCCATTGCAACCTCCATTACTATCATGGAATTTGTACATACCCCTAGTTAAGGTTCTGGAATATCTCCCTCGTGGAAGTCCATCTGAAGCATGTCTCATGAAAATATTTGTTGCTACAGTGGAAGCTATTCTTCAGAGGACATTTCCATCAGAGTCTATTAGAAAGCAGAACAGAACTAGGTACCTCTCTAGCTTGGGGTCTTCCTCCAAAAACCTTGCTGTGGCTGAACTTCGTACTATGGTTCATTCACTCTTTTTGGAATCATGCGCATCTGTAGAGCTTGCTTCACGCCTCCTTTTTGTAGTCTTGACCGTCTGCCTCAGTCACGAAGCTCAATTCAACGGAAGCAAGAAACCAAGAGGTGAAGATAGTTATTTGGCTGAAGAAATGGTTGAAGACGTAGAGGCAATGTCTGAAAACCAGAGAGAAGAAAAACATAAGAAATTGAAAAAACAGGGGCCTGTGGCAGCATTTGATTCTTATGTTCTGGCTGCAGTTTGTGCACTTGCTTGCGAGCTTCAGTTATTTCCTCTGATTTCACGAGGTAGTGGTCGTTCAATCTCCAACAATGTAGGAGATACAATTAACCCTGTTAAGATAAATGGATCTCCACATGAGTTACAGAATGGCATAGATTCAGCAATACGCCACACTCACAGAATTTTAGCAATTTTGGAGGCACTGTTTTCATTGAAGCCATCTTCTGTTGGCACGTCCTGGAGTTACAGCTCAAATGAGATCGTTGCAGCTGCTATGGTTGCTGCCCATGTTTCCGAACTATTTAGACAGTCAAAAGCTTGCATGCATGCCCTATCAGTTTTGAGGCGTTGCAAATGGGACAATGAAATTCACTCCAGAGCATCATCTTTGTACAGCCTTATAGACATTCACAGCAAAGCTGTTGCATCTATCGTTAACAAGGCAGAGCCATTGGAAGCAAATTTAATCCTTACACCTAGTTGGAAAGATTCCCTTGTTTGTTTTCAAACTGAAAAAAGTGGCTACTGTACTACTGAGCAGACATCTGTTTCGCCTTCTGAGGTTTCAGCTATTACTAAACCTGATTGTGAATCTGAGAAAACTTCATATTCAAATGAAGCATCTGGTCATGCCTTGGGCAACAGCATCGCAAGTTTTCCATTGGATGCTTCTGATCTAGCCAACTTCCTCACAAGGGACAGGCATATAGGGTTTAATTGCAGTGCCCAAATTTTACTAAGATCAATGCTGGCAGAGAAACAAGAACTGTGTTTCTCTGTAGTTTCACTGCTATGGCACAAGTTGATTGCATCTCCTGAGACTCAACCGTGTGCAGAGAGCACTTCTGCCCAACAAGGATGGAGACAGGTATTCTAAGTATAATGAAAAATTCTATTTAAGAATGAGTATTTTGTTTTAAGTATTCCAAATTGAGTAACATACAATTGATGGGCTATATAAATGAAACAAAGATACATCTAATTTAGACACATGAATTTTAGCTAAAAATATGTATATGTATTTGTGTGGATGTCTGTGTCTACATATCTGGTTTACGCCCATATTTTTGCCTTAAAAAGGTTCATTAACTGACCATTGCATATGGATCAAATGTAGGTTGTTGATGCATTATGTAACGTTGTTTCAGCATCGCCATCAAAAGCTGCTACAGCCGTTGTTCTCCAGGTCCAAATTTTTGTCTTTTTATGAACTAATTACTTAAACTTACTTTAGCCACTGGCTCTGACAAGTAGTCTATTTAAGCTATTGTCACCGTTTCTTGAATACTAAAAATTTCAGCTTTACTGTCTCTAAACTCATGACACTAGCTTAGCTTGTTTCGAAGGCTTATACATCTAACAGTGAAGATGTCATCAAACAAATATTGAAAGCTTCTATTTTTTCAAGTATTGTCTTTTTTCCAATTTGTTTAGTCACTTCCATTGGTTTGTTTCTTGTCAGGCGGACAGAGAGTTGCAGCCTTGGATTGCAAAAGATGATGACCTCGGTCAGAAGATGTGGAGAATCAACCAGAGGATTGTAAAATTGATAGTGGAACTCATGAGGAACCATGACAGGGTAGAATCATTGGTGATTGTGGCGAGTGCATCAGATTTACTTCTACGAGCCACAGATGGCATGCTTGTTGATGGTGAAGCCTGCACTTTACCACAGCTGGAGGTAGCATTTCACACAAGTTTTTGTTTTGAATGAGTCCTGCAGTATTTCCATACCATCGTTTAAACTCAACCTCGACCTTTCTGATGCCTACATCAGAATAAAACTATGTTGAAGCATTTACTTAATAGTGTATTGTCATCATTAATTCATTAATTCCATATTTTAAGTTGAAAATATTTATATTAACTCACTTATATTTTCTAGTACCCCTAGCAGTCATATGTTTTTACTTTTGCATAAAGGCATGTCCTTTTTTCTCTCGTGGCACCTATGCATGAAATTATGAATTTTGAAGCTTTATTTTTTTGGGATTTCTTTTGAGAGGTAGAAGTACTAGTCTTTTTTGTTTTGTATTACATGCTGTTGATTGGGATGCATTATGCATGGAGATAAATTCTTGTAAATTAAGTGTTAGGTGTGTACTCAATGATGATCTCTTAGTTCAAAGTTTCTGAGCCCTATGTTTAATATTTCATATGTTTTCAATTTAATCCAGTCTTCACTGATATTCATGTATAAACTTCTAATCTAAATGGCCAGCTGTTGGAAGCAGCAGCTAGAGCAGTTCAGCCGGTGCTGGAGTTGGGAGAATCAGGATGTGCGGTGGCTGATGGCCTTTCAAACATGTTAAAGGTAGACAAACTTATTATCCACCTTTTCAACTCCTCCGCTGAATGAATTTCGTAAAAGCTAAATAAACATTACCCATTTGATTTCGGATGAGGAGGCAACTTATTAAATATAGGTTTACTTGTACATTTTTAATCCTGATAGTTTTAGTTCAATAATTAGACAGATTTGGATTTGATTTTTGATGTTTTACCCTTTGTGCATCCATTTTGTGCATGGTTAGAGATTTGACATCGAGGACCTAAACATGGAACGAAATTTACAATATATATAATTAAAATAAATGAATCCCAGCAAATAAAAAATGAATCCTGTAGGATTTTTTTTCTCTATGCCTTTTGTGGAATGAGTTGATCAGAAAATTTCTCGGTAATTGCTGATTCAAGTAAAGCTTAGGAGTTCATGTATTGAGTGTACTGACGTGAATAATTTGGTTTATCTTTTGGAAACCCCTCTAGAATTGTAGACTGATTTGCTTGTGCAACCACATGCAGTGTCGCCTACCGGCTACTATCCGTTGCCTTTCTCATCCAAGTGCACATGTCCGTGCTCTAAGCACATCGGTTCTCCGTGACATTCTGCATGCTGGTTCAATCAGACCGACTCCTAAACCACCTCGTATTAATGGTATCCACAAACGCCACTATGACTACTACAACTCGGATGTTATTGATTGGCAGGCTGATCTAGAAAAATGCTTGACGTGGGAAGCCCGCAGACGACTGTCAAATGGAATGTCTATTAATTTTCTTGACACTGCTGCAAAAGAACTAGGCTGTACTATTTCCCTATGAATTGAAAACCATAAAGACTTGGATTATGTGAGCTTTTTATTTTCCAAAGAGTTGTAGGAACATATATTGTTTTTAGTCTGAAACAAATGGGTTTGCTAATAAACAACTTTCCATTCTGCTATTAATGGTTCCAATTTTCTTATGGCTGAGTATGACATGCAGAGAAATGGAATGTATGGGTGTAGCTTCCATGGATGGTTGAGACATCAGGCTTTCCCTTGCAGATGGCACTCTTACAAAGGCTGAAATCTTAGGTGCAAGGATCTTTTAGAATTCGTACGAGTTTATAGAGAGTGATGGAATTTATTTTTCTTTTTATTTAAATTCTGAAATTTCACTCTTGTAAAGGTACCCAATTAATCTCGGTTTCTATTCCCTAACATCATCGGCTTTAATTATTTAGTAGCGTTTTTTGTAGGTAATATAATAAATACGACTAAGGGTAACACGTCTTGTACGTAAAAGTTAGCGTGTGCGATCTATCTAAACTATTTTGTTTATTAATTGGCTGGGGTTAGGTCCTCATTTTTTCACAGAAAAAAAAGATAAATGATTTTTACGAAGTATCTTCTGTGTATATAATTTGTATGTATTGTTTTGTTTTTGTCAAAAATTTCTTTTTATTATCAAATAAAAACTTATATAAAAATTGTAAAAAAATAATATTATTAAATAAAAACTTACATAAAAATTGTAAAACAAAAAAAAATTAAAAAACAACAATACAGGCCTTATTGTCCCACTCA
The DNA here is from genome assembly GCF_004799145.2 of Neltuma alba. Lineage (NCBI taxonomy): Eukaryota > Viridiplantae > Streptophyta > Magnoliopsida > Fabales > Fabaceae > Neltuma > Neltuma alba. The sequence goes on from NW_021632876.1 coordinate 65,734, forward strand.
TTGGAGTTGAATATGTGAATTGCATGGTGTTATTGTACTCTGTCCTAGACCAATTCTACCAATAAATCAGTACCCTATAGATCTTGATTAATGACTTCTTTAAATGGCTTTCTTGGTCTCTCGCGTCTATTTTTATGAGAAAAGACCTCATGCTTATCCTGCCTTACTAAAGCCTCTATTAGCCTTCTTTTCATATGACCAAACCATTTTTAATGATTTTGTATCATCTTAAAAAAAAAAAAAAAAAGACTTCCAATTTAATGACCAAGCTCGGTTGGCCTTATCTTCTATTCGTAGTTCGCTTCAGAAAAACCGTTAATATGCCTTCTGCAGATGCCTCAATTTGCACATATAGCCCAACAATGGAGCCCAGATCACGGGTGGATAAAGTCCATGGGCCGCATTCTCGGATCCTGCCATTGAAATGGAGCCCTCTTAAAGGGTGAAATCGTCAGTTCACTGTGATCTTAAGCGCAAAACCCTAGCGAGTTCCCGCTAGCGGGAGCAGTTGAGATCCTGCAACACACCGCAAGGAGCTTCGGCAGGAATCAGTCTTCTTATCTGCGGTTTCGGACAACTACTTTAGAGTTACACAACGATGGTAATAACACGTACTGTTTGGGTCTCTATCTGTAATGTCGATTCAGTTCGCACTTGCCTCCACTAAACGTATTGCCAGTCGATTCGCCAACATTTGCTGTAGGAAGGCCGATCTTGACGTGAACAAGAGGTTCCCTTTTATCCACTTCTCTCTCTCTCTCTCTCTCTGCTCATTTCTTCTGTGAAGAAGATTAATGGCAGAATTTTATAGACGAGTAAACTTTATCTCACTTTTTTGTTCTATCGAACTGGACTGGTTTGCCAGTTTCTGATATATATTGTCTCTCCACTTTCCCACACGGTACACTTTTTCATTCCAAGTTCAACTTTGAACAGTATAAAAATATTATTTTGATATCAAATAACAAAAAATATATGTAAATAAATTTAAATTACTAAAATTTGATGTAATAGTTATGCTTCGATCAAAATATTTTTTATATTTTTTATTTTGACAGGATATTAAATTTTAACGGTTTAAGGTTAATGTATCAAGTGAGATGAAGAGATGGAGGGGAGTGAATGGTAAAGGAGCGGAAAGGTTGTCTTCAAGCCAGTGAGCTTCTTGCCACCGACCCATGCATGGTTGTTGTCAAGTGATTTCCAAAGAAGAAGTCCAAAGACTCAAGAATCTTGATTGTTATGTTGTGAATTTTCTATTTTATGTGTCATCTATTATTCATATATTGTACGTAATTATATATAATGAGGATATATATAATTGATATAAGCCTTAGTGCTTTGGTATATTGTTTGATCGTGGAAATGGTATTATCAATGTATATGTTGTTGTTGGAAAGTCGTCGAGAAGAACCCCTGTCAAAAACAGCTATCCTCAAAGCTGCATCCAAGTGAGTGAGAATGGGCAAATGGAATCCAAGGCCAGTGGCTAATGAATCTCTAATTTGATTATTGCAGTTTGATCCATGCATTTTTTTTTTAATCATAAAAGAAAACAACCAAATTAATCACCATCGAACTATACAACATACAGTTTCCACACAAACATTATAATTTTAAACGTACATTTATTTAGTTTACAAACACAGTCGTCACTTCTGGTTCACAGCATTCCAAGACAAAGGCATAATCATCAAACCAATCAAACCATAACACACAAAACACAAACCAAACAACACAAGTTTTTTGTTCAAACATGTCTGCTTATGGGAACGAAATCCCCGCAGGCTTATTTATCTTTCTTTATATCTTACAGTAACCACTGTGAGGTGCTGAAGCAGCGTGGCTAGCTGTCTAGCGACGGAAGCTCCGAACCTGACGTGGTGGCTCAGCCTCGTTGTCGCGGAGCTTGACGAGAGTATAAACACCGGCACCGGCCAGAGCTCCGAGGGTGGGCGCAATCAGATATATCCATAGGTGCTTGTAATTCCCCGCTGCCACGGCCGGACCCAAGGTGCGAACCGGGTTCATTGAACCGCCACTCGCCGGCCTACCAATCGTACGTACACACCACAGCCAATCAACTTCATCACTTTAAGACGACATGATTTATAAGCAATACAAAGATGAGAAGATAATAATAGAAAGATAGATGCTAACCCAGATATGAGAATGTTGAGCAACACCGTGGCTCCGACAGCAATCCCAGCCAATTCCCCAACCTACCGCCGTGGATATATTAAACAAACGCTTCAAGTTATTTACGTGAACAGAGTGGCGGATTCAGCCAGAAAGAAGTATGATTATAAAGAATGGATCAGGAAGAACTTACAGCGCGAGTATCAGTGGCAACGGCAGTGACGACGAAGAGGAGATGAAAGTAATAAGGAACTCGAGAGCAAAAGCCTGGCCGACTGTAGTACTCACGGAAGAATCGTAACGCCGCCGGACATGAAAGGATGGAAGATGCCCTTGAGGGCGAAGGAGGCGCAGATGGAGGCAGAGACCTGAGCGGCGACGTAGGCGGGGACATGGATCCAGGGGAAGTGGCGGAAGGCTGCGAAGGCGATGGTGAGGGAAGGGTTGAGGTGAGCGCCGGGAGATGTGGCCGGTGGACAAGATTATGATCATACACCTAAGCCGGCACAGGCTGCGTTGCCCAACAGGCTCTCAGCTCCGTTGTATTTCTGGTTCAGGATGGGACCCGCCGACGCCGCAAACATCAGTAAGAAGGTGCCCACAAACTCTGCTCCGATCTGCCATTTTGCTAACTCCACTCTCAGTAGTTGTCATGCATTTGACTTTGTAGCACATGATTTAACCACGTGACAATAAATGTCTTTTTCTTCTTCTTCTTCTTTTTTCTTTAATGCGTAGAGTAGCATTTAGGTTATCCTTCACTTGCATTAACATTACGATGTTTTTTCTATTTTTTTCCATCACTCTTATTTACTTAAATTGCATCAACACATAACCATAAAAAATTGAAATCCTTGATGTAATTAAAGAATAAAAAAAAAAATATTAGAGATGCTGGAGACGGATACATTAGCAAAACAACATTAAGTATAGATACATTATAAATAAGATTAGAATATTAGATGTTACTGAAAACAATAAAAAAAAATCCTAAAAAACTACCTCTTGAATTTCAGAATTCCCAGTCAGTTTTATTTATTACACTTTAAAAACAATTGACTATATTTAAAAAGCAAATAACAACATATTTTTGCAGTAATTATTGATTTGGGATTTTAAAATTTAAGAGGTATTTTTTTGGATTTTCCCAAAAGCAATATATCAAAGTAATGTTGGTATTTTATCTTTTTTAAATTTTTAATGACAGACACTAACCACAGAAGGTTATAAAGCAAAATCAAATTGCGACGACTTTCTATTTATATTTATAAAAAAGGCTTGCATGTGACACAGTTTGAAGGAGAAACAATAAAAGTCTTTAAAGATATGCGTTTGTCAGCAGAACAAACCCCCACTCAACTCGCAATATAACGCAACGTTTAAGTCATTAGATTTTCTATTATTTGATAGCAGTTTGTATTATTGAGAGAATCTCATCCTTATGAACTAAACTCCAACCATTTGGTATAGTTTTTTTTTTTTTGATAAAACATTGTATAGTTGATAATATTGTGTTCCCGCTTTGTTT